>NW_025973102.1:0-9278 GCF_021869965.1 Rhincodon typus
CCAGCATCTGCAGTTCCTACTATCTCTGGAATAAAAAGGGTGTGTTGTCTTATGAAGAAAGGGCAGGCTAGACTCCTATCAACTGGGGTTTAGAAGGATAAGAGGCAACTTGATTGAAGCACAAAAATCCTGAGGGGTCATGTCAGGGCGCATGTGTAAACAATGACTCATTTGATGGGGGAATTGAGAATTAGGGGACCCATTTAAGGCAGCAATGAGGAGAATATATTTCTTCTCAAATGGTTGTGGACCTTTGGAACTCTCTTCCTCAGAAGACAGTGGAAGCAGAGATCTTCTAAAAAAATATTTTTAAGACAGTGGTGGATAGATTCTTGATGAGGATGGGGAGGAATGTGAGGAAATCAAATGGCAGAGCAGGCTCAAGGGGCCAAGTTGGTTACGCCTGCTCCTAATTCTGGGGGGCTTGTATGTAGGGATCTCCAAACTGGGAGAAAACTTGTCAGTATTAGCATGCTCTTATCGAAACATTGCAAGTATAATTGTTGAAGATTGCACCTGCAGATTGGTCGAATTTCCACTTTTGGTTCTAAAATGGATGTTAGGCCTCTTTATTGACATATTCAAAGGACCAAATGTCTGTATAAAATAGATGCCAAGGATGCCTAAATGATGTCTAAAGTAATTGATATTTCAAAGTCTGTTAGGGCCCCTTAACATATCATACTTTCTGCTCATTTTCCACCTGGAAACTTGTTGTGATGAGGCTAGAGTTTTGCCCCTTGTTGACCTCTGTGGGACTGGTTTAATAGATGGTGGGATTAACTATCACATCATTGGAAGATCCATGTTATAAATGTTCCCAGTGTTAATATTAAGGCATTTAAAAAGACCCATGTGTAACTGTCTAAATATTCTGCCCACTCTTGCTGTGACCCCTTCCTCCCAGTGTGATTGTAAAATCTTTCTGACATCAAAATGGTGAGTAATATTCAAATGTATTGAAGCATCTGTTTATGACCAGATCTTGTGTAAGGACATGTCATCTCTAATGTAATCTAATACGCAGCAAGTTCCCACAAATAGCAGTGAAATAATTGATCAGATCTGCTGTTTCACATATTGGTTGAAGGATCAGTGTTGGCCAGGATACCAGGAAAAGGCTTCTGTCCTTCAAATCATAGAATCCTTACAGTGTGGAAACAGGCCCTTTGGCCCAACAAGTCCACACTAACCCTCAGAGAATCCCACCCAGACCCATCTCCCCTAATCAAGGCATCCCTGAACACTATAGGCAATTTAGCAAGACTAACCCACCTAGCCTGCACATCTTTGGACTGTGGGAGGAAACCAGAGCACCCAGGGGAAACTCACACAGACACGGGGAGAATGTGCAAACTCCACACAGACAGTCGCCCGAGGGTGGAATTGAACCCAGGTCCCTGGTGCTGTGAGGCAGCAGTGCTAACCACTGAGCCACCATGTCGCCCCAAAAATGGGGTTTATCTGAAAGAATGCTCCTGAATGTGTAGCACCCTTTCAGGACCGCATTTGAGTGCCAGTTTACTTGTGTTCCAGTTGCCAGATTGAGGCTAGAAACCCATGACTTTCCACATGGATTCACTCGATTGCATTCATACCTAGGCTGGCTCTGCAACAGGACCACTTGCTCTAGCCATAAGCCATAAGCCATAAAGCCAAACAGCATGGAAACAGACCCTTCGGTCCAACCAGTCCACGAAGACTGTGATCCCAAACTAAACTAATCCAACTTGCAGAGATAGTAGGAACTGCAGAGCTGGAGAATCTGAGATAACAAAGTGTAGAGCTGGATGAACACAGCAGGCCAAGCAGCATCAGAGGAATAGGAAAGCTGACATTTTGGGCCTAGACCTAGGCCCAAGATGTCAGCTTTCTTGCTCCTCTCTTGCTGCTTGGCCTGCTGTGTGCATCCAGCTCTATACCTTGTTAATCCAACTTGCCCTCGTTTAGCCCATATCCCTCCAAACCTTTCCTATTCATGAACTTATCCAAATGTCTTTTAAACATTGTAACTGTACCTGCATCCCCCACTTTCTGTGGCAGTTCATTCCACACACACGAATCACTTTGTGTGTAAAAAAAGTTGCCCCTCATGTCCTTTTCTCCCTTCTCACCTTCAAAATATGCCCCCTAGTTCTGAACTCCCCCACCCGAGGAAAAAGACCCTTGTCATTCACCTTATCTATATTTCTCATGATTTTATAAACCTCAATAAGGTCACCCCTCAACCTCCTACACTCCAGTGAAAAGAATCCCAGCCTATCCGCCTAATTTTATAACTCAAGTCCTCCATTCCCGGCAACATCCTGGTAAATCGTTTCTGAACCCTTTCCAATTTAATAATATCCTTCTTACAACAGGTCAATCTAGTCGATGGCTGTCTGATTTAGGTAACCCTTTAATTTCTGAGACACCAGGAAATGGGCTGAAGTCTCCCCCCCAGGACCTGAGCATCAAAATCCAGGCCGACACTGTGGTGTGGCACTGACGGTGTGCTGCATTGTCAGAGCGGCTGGGTTTTTTTGAAGGAGGTGTTGCATTGAGATCCCATCTGCCTACTTAGGCGGATGCAAAACGTTCCAAGACATTGTTTTGAAGAAGAACAGGGATGCTATTCCTAGTTTCCTGCAATATTTATCTACCAATATCAGAACAGACTATCTGACCATTCTTACGTTGCTCTTGTGGGTCTTTTCTGCGTACAAATTTTCCACATCACAACAGTGACTACATTACAAAAATATTTTGTTGGCCATGCTGTTCCTTTGATCTTTGCGTTGGTCAGATAAAAGTGCTATAAAAATGCAACTTCCGTAATTTATGGCGATAATGTGACAGTGGGTGAAGTTCGGATTTTTCACCTTCGCTAATCCATAAACACCACTCTTGTTTTTCTAACAGTCCGTCCTACGACTGGATGAGACGGGTCACTCAACGTAAGAAGGCTTCCAAGAAAAAGGGGAAAGCTTCTCTGTTATTTGATCACTTAGAACCACTGGAGCTGGCCGAACACCTTTCCTTCTTGGAGTATAAATCCTTTCGGCGGATATCGGTCAGTCATCACCCTTTTCCGAGAATTGTTTTTTGCTTTTGTAAGTGGCACACCTCTCAAATCAAATGTCATCACGATTAGCCAACACCCTGGCACTTTCCAAATGCTCTCCTGCTTCCTTTCAAAAGGAGGGTGCTTTTAAAAAAAGATTCACCCCAAATGTGTAATGTTCTTGCTCATGATTTGGCAAATTGAACAACTGTCCCTCCTGCAAACTGGTGCACAAAGGGTTTCAGATCCTCACATGACTGCAAAAAAAAATGCCATCCATCAAGCATGAAGAATCTAAAAGCAAAATACTGCAGATGTTGACAATCTGAAAGGAAAACAGAAAAAGCTGGAGGAACTCAGCAGGTCTGGCTGCATTGGTGGAGAGAAAAACAGAATTAATGTCTCGAGTCTGCAATGACTCTTGTTGAGAACATGAATTCAGAGTTCTGAAGAAGAGGTACACTGGTTTCAATATTAACTCTGTTTCTCTTTGCGCACGTGCTGCCAGTCCTGCTGAGTTTCTCCAGCATTTTCTGTTTTTATTTCAACATAACTTTCTGTCTCTGTCCTTCTCGTTTACCTCTTGCTTCCCCTTAATTGTATCAATGCTGATTGCCTTGTTGGGTCATTGTGAGAATTTGTGTGCCTCCTTTCAACTGTGACTCTCTTTACCAGAAAAACAAGTTTCAGTTGCCTGGGGTTTCTGTTTCTTCACCTGCTCTGCAACTAGTTGATAAGCCATGGGTTTGGCTGTACTGGACTGGAGGGGAGAGGCTTTGTTCATATTTCCCCGGTTTGGTGAGCTGGTCTGTCTCCATCAGGGAAGGGTGTGGTACGGAGGCTCAACTCCAGAGGGAATGAGAAGGCCATTGAGTGAACCAACCTAGTCTCCTGCCCACCAGCCCATGCCAGTTGTTTGCCGATCTGCACAGTTAGAAGTTTATGTCTGGATGGGTCCACATTAACCCTGTGAGGAGGGAATGATGTGTACTATGTAAAATTATCACAAAATGCAGAAAATAAACGAGGGACGGTGGCATTTTGATAACGTCACTGGATTAGCAATCCAGAATCCCAGGCTCATGTTCTGAGGGACATTTCTGTTTTGACATCTCTGAAAAAGGGTCTAGGCCCGAAACGTCAGCCTTCCTGCTCCTCTGATGCTGCTTGGCCTGCTGTGTTCGTCCAGCTCTACACCTTGTTATCTCAGATTCTCCAGCATCTGCAGTTCCTACTATCTCATGTTCTGAGGGTATGGGATTGAATCCTGCCACAACAGATGGTGACATTTGAATTCAATAAAAACCTCCAGTGAGAAATCAATCTAATAGTGACGATGTGACCATTGCTGATTTTCATAGAAAGCTATCTGATTCACTAATGTCCTTTAGGGAAGCAAACCTGCTGCCCTTACCTGCACTGGCCTGCATGTGACTCTAGATCCACAGCAATGTGGTTGACTCTTATCTGCCCTTAACTTGGGCCACTAAGGATGGACAATAAACATCCAGCAATGGCCACATCCTGTGATCAATTATTTAATAAAATTAAGCACCTGTAAACTTACAAGGAAAGCTCAATTTCCACTTAATAATTCATGTTTTCTTTAAAACTCATGCTTTCTGTACTTATGTTGACTGTATATAGGATATAATTAATGTAACATTGCCTAAAGATTCAGCAGTTGTATGAGATGGAGCCTAGCTCATGGAAGACCACAAACTATAATCCACAAGGCATTTAACACTGAAAGATGATGGACAATGTACGTTGTCCTGCAGGGTCAGTGCGACGCGTCAACAACTGAAAGGTCCTTTCTCATGATGAAACAATCCCACCAACCATGTCATGTGACATTAGGAAATGGCAGCAGGTTTAACTGTAGCACTAAAGTGTTTCACTGAATCTTCTTGATGTTTCAGGTTGTACTCGCAACTCAGTGCTTTTTTTTTCCCACAGAGGCAGTAAGTGCAGCTCAAGTGTTTTCTACATCTAAACCACAAATGGACTTATTGTTGTTCACATCCAGTGCTTTGGCCTATAGTTGCTCAGTTTTACCCAGTCTAATAATCCTAGACTGATAGTGTTGTTTAGTTTGCAAACGGAGGAAGCATCATCAGCTTTGTAACATCTTATTACAATGAAATAAATAGAATAAGCAAAAGCAAAAATTGCTGGAGAAACTCAGCAGGTCTGGCAGCATCCATGGAGAGAAAACAGAGTTAACATTTCAAGACCAGTGACTATTCTTCTGAATGGACCTTGTTATGGGATTCTGTGGGAAAAAAAAAATCATATCCACAAAGTAGAGATGTTGCTCTTCCAAATCAATCTAATCCTGAATCAGATTGGACAGGCATTCATTATTACATTGGCAAATCGAAGGAGTAGGGCAAAGGCCTGTATGTAGAACAGGGCATCAACAATCAACAATCAAACTAAAGAAAAGTTTTGAAAAATCAATAAGAAAATTCTGGACACTTAATTAACTCTTGAAACGGTGATCTCTTGCAGTTTACAGATTATCAAAGTTATGTTACACATCGCTGTCTAATGGATAACCCAACACTTGAGAGGTCTATCGCACTGTTTAACGGCATCTCCCAGTGGCTCCAGTTGATGGTTCTAAGCAAGCAGACTCCTGTGCAAAGGGCAGAGGTCATCACCAAGTTCATTAATGTGGCTCAGGTGAGTAATCTTTGTAACGATATTCATCGTTGTATTGGTTACACAATCTCCACAGACCGCCTGTTTTAGCGTCGACTCAGCATTGATGTGGAAGTATGTGTGTGGTACAAAGAGGACCCAGTTAAATCTGGGACAATTTCACTCTTGAGGGAAGGACTGAATTGATGTTTAACATGATGGTGCAGGGCTATAGGGAGAGCATGGCAGGGGGAATTGATTTTTTTTTTGTTGCTGCAGTCAAGACCTAGTACAGACATGATAGGCAGAATGGCCATCTTGTGTGTTTCCAGTAGTGACTTCCTCATTAATGAGAAAGTAGTGAGCTTTCAGCTCCTTCCATTGGTACAGTGGTTAAAAATTTAGTCATGCAAGGAAAAAGAACAGGCCTCAAAAACTGTTTGCGAGAGCAATTGTTGTTTAGACAGTTTGTACCTAGTCCAGAATGGTTCTGCAGTTAAAGCCAAAGCTCCATTGTTGTTACAATTTGAGACTTAGAATAATTCATCCTGCCTGTGATGGCCCAAACTATTTTAGCCAAGCCAGAAGAGGAGGTAATGGAGACTCTTTCCTAAGAGAGTGAAGGTGATTGGGGAAGGTGATCAAAGGTATGGTTGAAGACATAGGTTTTGAGAAGCTGAGAAAGATAAGTTTAAGGGTGTAGAGCCTAGGAAAGGGATTTTAGTGTAAGGGGAAAAACAGATGAAATCTCTGCCAGCCATTCTCGAAAGGAGAACCAGATTTGGAGCTCAGGAGGGATGAGACGACAGAGCTGGATGGGATAAAGTGGGCTGAATCTTTAAAGGGATTTCCATCTGCCATGATCACCTTGATTGGGCAGGGCAAGCTCAATCAGCTGAATGGCCAATGCCTGAAACCTATAAACTCAAGGCTGTGGAAAATTATGAAGTACATTTTCTGGTCTGAAAGACAAAATTTATTTTCAGTAATCAGGAGGTGAATGACTTTTGAACAATAAGATTGACAATGTCTGAATTGGAGATGCTGGGTAGCCATGCAATATGCTTGTTTTCAATATTTGACAAATTAAAACAAAACGCCCAACTCTCTGTGTGGCTGAAATAGAATAGAGTGGGGAACATTGTGTATGTAAATGCCTGCTCTGGAAGACTGTGAGCCTTGAGTCACAATTGTTAACTGTGGGAAGAGTGTTACCTAGGAAGCAGGATCTAAGGATCTTAAGAAAGGAAGAAAAAAAGGTTAGAAGAAATGAAAAGGAGGGGAAATTGTCAAAGAGATGAGAGTAAGACATTATTATTTAAAGGGACTGGGAACAAGGAAGATCATGGGATTAGGAAGACTGAAAGGAAGATAAACATTAACATGGACTTGTTGAATCTGTATTCTAATTCCTATAATTGAATAATTCCTCCAAAGTACATGGACTTAAGATGCAAGAACCTTGATGGATTGAATATTTTTTTTCTTACAATCTGTATAATTTACTCTTTTTCTCTGGTGGATTTCTGTATATTGTGGTTTTAGTATAACATGGCTATTCCCATACAGCTGGTATAACAGGGGCAGCATTAAATAATCTACTGTGCTCATTCCATTGTCTGTTTACAAATGTGCAATATAAAAGCCTACATGTTGTTACCATCATTGAGTTAGAAATTTAGCAGGATGCTTTTGTCGATGGAGCAACATGTTAAATTCAGGGGCAATCTGTGATAGAGTTGGAGGTAAGACTAGCCAAGGAAAGTTTTAGCTTCTTATCTACCCTTAGCTGAACAGTGTGTAACTTGTTTATTTCGCTGCTTTCATGCATTTCCTCTGTTTTTTCCTCTGGTTTGTGCTATGTGTGTAACATTACAGGAAACCAGCCAGAGGTAAGGAAATGGGAAGAAATGGCACAGATAAGGATCAGTAATATATGTTTGAACAATATGGATCTAAAGTCCCCAAGCAAAGTTTTCCAGGTGGAGGAGAGGGTAGATGCAACAGTCTTGAGAGCTGGCAAAGGACATCCTCACTTATCCTCTAGTCAGACTAATGATCACTGAAGAGCCTGAAGTAAGTGAATGTCTTAGAGTCATACAACATGGAAACAGACCCTTCGATCCAACTTGACTTTGCTGACCTCACATCCCATTTTCCAGCATTTGGCCCATATCCCTCTAACCCCTTCCTATTCATACACCCACCCAGATGCCTTTTAAATGTTGTAATTGTACCAGCCTCCACCACTTCCTCTGGCAGCTCATTCCAAACACACACCACCTTCGGCATGTAAAAGTTACCCCTCATGTTTCCTTTTTTAAATCTTTCCCCTCTCACCTTAAACCTATGCCGTCTAGTTTTTCCCATCCTAGGAAAAATACCTTGTCTATTCACCCTATCCTTGTCCCTTATGATTTTATAAACCTCTGTAAGGTCACCCCTCAGCCTCTGACGCTCCAGGGAAAATAGACCCAGCCTATTAAGTCTCTCCCTATAGCTCAAACCTTTTCTGCACCCTCTGGGGCAGGTTTCTCATCTATCAGGGAAATTAATATTTACATCAGCAGCTTAAATGACCCATTAATAAAAACGCACAGTGGAAGGGCATAACACCAAGAAAATAAATGCTCCAACCATTTGGGTTTTTGTAGCTCATTTGGCATCATTGTTGCCTCTAAGCAGGAAGCAGTCATGACCTGGACAATTGAATTGTCTTCCTGTACTCTGCATGAGAAAGACTGTTAAGATAGATAAACAAACAGTGCCATTAACAAATGGTTCACTCAGAGTCCTGCTGGGAATGCAAACTGTCAACATTGATCTTCTTCAATTTTATTGTATCTTCAGGATATATAACCTGGGGGTCATGTAGCGCTAGATCATAAGTTCTGATGAATGTCGATGCCTCAATAAGCACTAGTTTAAAAACAATACATGGAAACCCTGGTCATTGTTATACTCTGGCTTTGGGATCTCATTATGCACCAATTAACTGCTGCATTTTCTACATTTGAACACCTTATTGACTATGAAGGGTTTTTTTTAGGATGTCCCATGGTAGGAAAAGGCACCATGTAAATGCAAAGCAGTCCTTACTTAGAACTTTTTAAAACAACTCCTAAACAATGACTGGCCGAAACCTGAACCTTCAGTTTTTGAAAAACAATAGGTCTGTTAAGTCTGTGTATCTGCTGGTGAGGATATAAAAATGCCGGTTGATTTTGACAGGGCCCAGCCAAGCCACCATTCTGGTTGATACTGACAGGGGCTGGATAACAGTTTTAAAAAAAAAATACAGAATTGTAACATGTTGGGAAAAAACTACCAGTCCAGTCCAACTGAAATGATAGGGGTTGTCATGGATTTGTACATGATCAGCAGATACTGAGTTTCTTTCGGCCCTGTAAATGTTGGTTGTCAAGAGGTGTAACACCAATTGTACTGGATCAATTAGGCCTGAGGCATTGGAAGTGACTATTGTTTATGGCATTGGAGAGATAGTAGGAACTGCAGATGCTGGAAAATCTGAGACAACAAGGTGCAGAGCTGGATGAACACAGCAGGCCAAGCAGCATCATAGGAGCAG
>NW_025973103.1:0-9275 GCF_021869965.1 Rhincodon typus
TGCTGCTTGGCCTGCTGTGTTCATCCAGCCCTGCACCTTGTTGTCTCAGTTATATGAGCCTAGTGTCTTTGACCGAAGGGAGAAAGTGACCAAAAGCCAGTCTAGGTGAGACAGGGATGCTGCAACCATGCAGATAGGCTCATGGGTGGTGAGCACTAGGACAGTGAGTGAACAGCCTGGAGGTACAGCCTGGTCCTGTCCAGGCTGTGTGCCCCTGAGCACACAGTGCCCTTCCTGCAGCATTACAATGGTAGTCACCATTGCAGCCTAAGGTGCAGCTTTGAAGTATAGAAACATCCTGTAAATGGATCGGAGATGTATCATAATGTTCTTAGAGGTGGCACTTGTCCAATGCCAATGCACAGGAGCTGGATTCCATGTGGCCAGTGCCTATGGAGCATGCCCTGAGATGCTGATCCAGCATAAAGGTCTTTTAGACCAAGCACGGAGTTGAACCCATTCTGGTTTTCATGCCAGGTCTTCCCGGTGGCTCATTTGTCAGTAAGATGGCAATGCATGGCAGATTGGCGTGTTATCAAAATGTTTTACAAGCAATACTGACCATCAATTGGGAAACTGTCACTGCCTAGTGAGAATCTCTGTTGCTGCCTAGCGAGATCTCATCACACCACTTGAGAAAGGATGAAAGCTGTGGTGAGGTGTTCCTGACGTTGAGTTGACCCTCACCGTATATCTCTGCCACACATCCCACATCACCCAGACCCCAATAAGATTCCAGCCATTATCCTCATGCCTGATACTCCTCAAAACCTAGCTCTTTGACATGTCTTTGTGTTAATTTTGTTGCAGTGTTGCTCTCTGTGCCATTTCCCACTTTGAAGGCATGACCTAAATGCATGTTGTGACTCGCAAGAGAAGTAATAAAATGCTTCATAAATGCAAGGTTTTCCTTTGAGATTGATGGTCTACCTGTTTTGTTCTCCTTAGAGATCCATGATGCAGAATAAACAAAATTCTTTCTACAGAGGCTTGGCTGATGCCTTTGATGGAATGATTGTTTTATCCTGTGTCAGTTCAGTACCACTGCGATGTGAAAATCTCAATAATTTGGATGCCATACAAATATTATCATCGCTAATCCCCATTTTAATCCTAATGCTTGAATGATTTATCCTTCCATGTATGTCCAACACACCAGCTACTGAATATTATCTAGAATATGCTATTTGCTTATAAGGACATGCAACTGCGAAGCAAATGTAATGCCTCATAGAATATTCCAGAATTATGTCAGTCATCTATTTACAAACTAAGAGATTGCATTGCGTTGAATAATTTGCTCTGATTTTAAGATCCATTATATTACCAGGAATGAATTTAAATTACAAGTCAGCCCTTGTAAATTCCACTTTCTCTCCGTGAGAGTTCTGTAGAATTTCACAACCAAATGTCATCAAGAAGCAAGCAGTGTGCTTTTTAGGATACAGAAAGAGAAATTCACACACACAACCATGTGAGCAATATAATCCTTGCCAGACAAATAAGTAAGGAGATAAATTCACCATAGTTCCAAAGGGCAATGCCCGAGACTGAGCAAGTCCTAATGTATTAATTAACCAAAGTGACAGAAGCATGGAATAATCATAGCAAAACCTTTCATCAACAATTTGATTTCAAAACTCACACTCTCATGTTCTAATTAATTTTCCATGGTCTATCTCTATCACCTCCTTCAGTTCTACAAGCCTCTAACAACTCCCAAATTTTGGCCTCTTGCCAATCCTACATTAACTTGACAAAAAAATATACCAAAGATCTGTGGAAGCTGGAAGTCAGAAATAAAAACAGAAATTGCTGGAGAAATTCAACATGTCTGGCAGCATCTGTGGAGAGAAAACAGAGTTAACGTCTCGGGTCCAGTTGGCCCTTGTTCAGAACATTAACTTGAGCCTGAAACTCTGGACTTACTCTCCACATCTCTTGTTCTTTAATATCTACCGTTTTAACCAAGCTTTTAGCTACCCGTTCTAATATATCTCACCTTAATTCAACTTTGGTTTTCGTTTGATTAAGGGATCGAAGGATCCAGCACAAAGTTAGAGCTCATGGTGTAAGGGGTAACACACTTAATGTGGATAACAGACTGGTTGGTGAACAGGAAGCAGACGGTGAGAATAAATTGGTCTTTTTCAGGTTGGCAAGTTCTCATTGCTGAAGTGTCACAGGCATCAGCCCAGGCGTGTAAACTGTTGTTTGTCATTTATATAAACAATGTGGATGAGAATTTAGGAGATGTGGTTAGTACACGAAAATTGGTGGTATCGTCAACAGTGAAGAAGGTTATCTAAGATTACAAACAGATCTTGATCAAATAGGGCAATGGGCCAAAGAGTTTAATTTCAATATATTGCGAGGTATTGCATTTTGGTAAGACAAACAAGGGCAGGACTGATACAGCTAATGGTAGTGCCCTGGGTAGCAGAGAGACCTTGGGGTTCAGATACACAGTTCTTTGAAAGTTACATCACAGACAGACAGGGCAGTGAAGAAGTTATTCAGCACTCTTGCCTTCATTGCTCAGACTGTTGAGTATAGGAATTGGGACGTCATGTTGAGGTTGTACAGGACGTTGGTGAGGCCACATCTGGAATATTGCATACAGTAATGATCACCCTGCTATAGGAAGGATGTTATTAAATTGGAGAGGGTTCAGGAAAGATTTACAAGGACGTTGCCAGGAAGGAAAGGTATGAGTCTTAAGGAGAAGATGGATAGGCTGGGATTTTTTTCACTGGAGCATAGGAGGTTGAGGGGTGACCTTATAGAGGTTTATAAAATCATGAATCAATAAAGTCAAGTCAACTAAATAGCCAAGGTCTTTTCCCCATGGTAGAGGAGTCCAAAACCAAAGGGTATAGATTTAAGCTGGGAAGGGAAAGGTTTAAAAAGGAGCTAAGGGGCAGCTTTTTCCACATAGCGGGTGGTTTGTGTGTGAAATGAACTGCCAGAGGAAGTAGTAGATGCAGGTACAGTTACAACATTTAAAAGATATTTGGATAGGTACATGAATAAGAAAGTTTAGGCAGGCAAATGGGGCTAGTTCAGGTTAGGAAACCTGGTTGGCATGGATAGGTTGGACTGAAGGGTCTATATGGCTCCATCTGAACTAGTGAAGAGGTCCAGGAGGCAACATTGCTGGAGCTTTCATTAAAGTATCCGTGCACTCTTCCCCCAAGTAGTTCTAGGTATTTTCTAATCATGGAGCAGGTGGGACTTGAATCCATACCTCCTAGCTCAGAGGCAGGGTCACAACCACTGTGCCTCAAGGCCCCGTCAGACGAGTTCTAAACATATGTGGTCAATCACCAGATAGCTCCCGTCAGTGAACAAAGTTGGTAGATTTTTATGTGTTTGCAGTACATTTCTGGGTCCAGGGCAGAAAAAACTGGCATTAAATGACTGGCTCACTCCCTCTCCTAGAGTCATAGAGTCATACAGCACGGAAACAGACCCTACAGTACAAACAATCCATGCTGAACATAATCCCAAACTAATTCAGTCTTACCTGCCTGCTCCTGGCCCAAATCCCTCCAAAACCTTTCCTATTCACGTACTTATCCAAATGTCTTTTAAACGTTGTAATGGTGCCCACATCAACCACTTCCTCAGGAAGTTCATTCCAAACATTGTAACCTTTTGAGACTCTGACATGTAACGTCCAGGGGGACATTCTCAGAAGGTTTTATATGGAACAGAGAAGAAAACCAATATCAGTATATCACTGTGTATTTTGAAGAAGACCTGACTTTGGCGAGTATGGCACTTCTTTAGAGGAAGGAGGTAGGTGTCTCAGGATTGTGTGCACTTGATGTAGCCCAAGTACCTCACAGAGTCAAAATATATGTGTGGGATCAATGAAGTTTGCTGTCACATGGTGGTGGTGTTTTATGTGGGAGGTATGTTTTGTATAATGTGATTACAGTTTAGTCCACTTAAAGTTGCAGTTGTGTGAATTCTCAGCACTCTCCCTCTATTCCAGCTCTACAGAAGCTTGTATCGTTAAGTGTATATTAATAAGGGTAATTTTCTGATAAGTATAAGGTTTTCTAGCTCACGCCCCCATCCTACCCATTGTAAATGGTAATTTGTTAATTGTTCATTTATCCACTTGTGTCAGCCTGCTGTACATATCAGACTCTGAGTGCTTGCTAAACAGAGCTATTATTGTAAATATAAAAGAACATTTTTCCAAATAAATCTGTTTTTCTGCAAAGCAATGTTTCTCTTAAAGCTGCCAAGCCTTAACAAGTACCACAGAGGCCGGTATCTGATAGCAACTACCTAACGTGAAGCTGGAGTGTTAAGGTTGCAAATTCTGGTTCTACATATTCCTGGAGACTTTACCTTATGACTTCTTACTTTCAGCTAGCCCACCCAGTCAAACAGCCCCTAAATCTAAACTCCAATTTTCACATGAGCTTGTGGTGCAGTGGTAGTGTCTCTACCTCTGGGCTAGAAGCTCCAGGTTCTGGACCCCACATCAGGACCTGTTGGCTGTGGAAGGTGTTTAGATTAGATTATAGTGTAGAAACAGGCCCTTTGGCCCAACAAGTCCACACTGACCTTGAAGCATCCCACCCAGACCCAAACCCACCTAATCCACACATTCCTGAACACTATGGGCAATTTAGCATGGCCAATCCACCAAGCCTGCACATCTTTGGACTGTGGGAGGAAACCCACACAGACACAGGTAGAATGTGCAAACTCCACACAGACAGTTGCCCGAGGCTGGAATCGAACCCAGGTCCCTGGCGCTGTGAGGCAGCAGTGCTAACCACTGAGCCACCATGCCGCCCCAACATAAGCCTGTTTGGACAGAAACGTAGTCATCAGGATTCAAACCGGGGCAAGGAAACCCCAATTGCTTTTGAATCCATTGCCTTAACCACTCGGCCATGACTACAGGCCGCGTTTGTAAGAAAGCCAGATAGGTTGATTGATAGCCTTACGATGTGCAGGATGTCAGGGGGAAAGAGCCAGAGAGTTTTCTAGTGAGTCATCCAGCAGGAGGCGATGGCAAATTGCTTACCTATGAGCATGGGCTAATCCAATGGAAGATCATCACCCTCCTGTCAGAAAAAGATAGGGAAAAACAACTCTGCATCTCAGGCTAGAGTTTACCATCTGAACGGCAAGACTAGAAATAGGCTCCCTCTGCTGGACTTGCCTATAATCACGGTTACCTGAGGGGAGCATTAACTCTCCCCTCCACTGAAGGCTCCTTCTCCCACTCCAGTTGACCCTGCTGCTTTCAGTGATAAAAGAGATATCCACAAGATTCCGGCAAGGACTCTCATGCCGTAATGTGAATGAATCAATGAACTAATTGATTAATATGATTGTGCTCATTAGGATATGTGCTGCTAACAGGATGCTGATGTTAGCTGGAGTCTGAGCAGAGAAGCTGGTGGCTTTCCTGGAGCAGGTGAGCAGCTGGTGGGAAACCAGAGAGACTTTGCAGGTAAGTGAAAAAATGTCTTGCATGGGCGCCTGGTAAAGGTGGGGTGCCCCCACCTGCGTCACAATCCCTAACTCCACACCCACCCCTTGCACTCTTATACCTCCTGACGTCCCATTTGTTGAAACACACCCCTGGCAGGAAATATTGTGCACCCTCTTCCTGCCCATTGAAGTGCCCCTGCAGCAGTTTTACAGGAAGGACCCCAAACTTGGGTGAAATTTCCTACGCTTTTATCTTTACTGTTTCATGATATGGACTCCCAATACTTTGAAGATGTTGGGACTTGGAGAGACGAAGGAGATTTGATTGAGTTTTTCAAAATCATGAGTGGCTGGATAGAGTAGATAGGCAGAGACTGTTCCACATCGTGAAAAAGAACAAGAATGAGAAGGTATAAATTTAAAGTGATGTGCAATTGAAGCAAGGGCTTTTCATACAGCGAGTAGTTAGGGTCTGGAATGTGGTGGAGACAGGTTCTATTGAGGCATTCAAGAGGGCATTGGATGGTTATTTGGAAAGAAATGGTGTGCAGGGAAATGGGGAAAGGGTAGGAGATTGGCACTAGGTAATAGAGCTAGTGCAGGCATGATGGGCCTAATGGCCTCCCTTTGCACCATAAAAATTCTGTTATTCTGTGAACTTGTGAAACGTGGGTGCTGCTGGCTTTGCAGTACAGGCTGAGTAAGGATGGTAGATTTTCCTCCCTAACAGGCATTCTTAAATCAATTTGTAACAAACAATGAGAATTGTCATAGTCACCCTGACTGAGTCTAGCTTTCAATCCCAGATTTATTAAAGTCCTGCTGCTTGTGTGTCTGCCCTTCGCTTCTCCGCATATCTTCGCCTTTTTGATGACAGCAAGTCTATTTTCACTCAAACATGGTTTAAAGAAAATTGTTGAGAAAACTAACTTCCTGGAATAGAAAGTGCACACAGCACATGCACAGTGTGGTAATCACTGTTCGCAGGACTTTACAGGAATGCAATCCCTGTATCTAGCAGGTCTTTGCTGTAACAATTGAATGCAAATTCCACTGGTCACTGTGGCAGGATCTGAACCTCTATCCCAGAGCATTGACCCTGCGTCTCTAGGTTACTCATCCAATGACATTACCAATTTGCCACCATCTCTCCATGCCCCCTCAATTCAAATTAAGTTGAAATGGGGTAAGTATGTCTCTCTATTCAAACTCAGTCACACACACACGAATCTTAGACCTTGCATTAATATCCATTAACAACATGTAGTCACCTAGTACCATTAATATGTACATCCCAAAGCACTTTGGAGAGACTAACGCAACCCTGATCTTTCACCTGTGTCAGACTGAGTCCATTATTTGGGGGCTGCAATTGTGGCTCAGCGAATTTTCCCAGCTGTTTCAAAATGCCTGTTTCCTCCCCACAGCAGTACGACCAAGAGAAGAAACTCAAATTGTCAGGTTCAAACGTAGTGCAAAGGAAAACAAACCACACAGACACCAGAGATAGTAGGAACTGCAGATGCTGGAGAATCCGAGACAACAAGGTGCAGGGCTGGATGAACACAGCAGGCCAAGCAGCATCATAGGAGCAGAGAGGCTGACGTTTCAGGCCTAGACCCTTCAAGACTACACAGACACCAGGACTTGTGAGAGATAGATCGGAACACTTCCATTTGTCATCTGGGGTAAAACGTTCAAGCAGGATCCCCATAAAGAAATTGGAGATATTCCCACAATTTACAGGTTAGATTTCATCATTCGTAATGTGGAACTTGTTTGATATTTTTTGAAGCACCCCATCCATTATCTCAATATGTTCCATAGAATTCCATTAGCTAGACACAGTGGCTGAACCCCTTACTGCGTACTAGCCATGTAACGGAATCTTGCAGAAAGCTGAGTGATAGCAGGCCTTTGTCAGGGGGTTAAGTGTTCAAGTCCCGCTCTAGGGACTTGACTACAATGTTTTGGCCAAGGGTCCCAGGGCACGGCCTTACTGTTTTTTTGTCTGACACTTTAAGCTCAAGGCCTGCCTGGCTTCTTGGGTGGCTGTAAAAAATACAATGGCATCAACTGAAGAAATCAATGTATTGCTCACTGGTGTTTTATTCAATATTGATCTGTCAATCAAAATCACCAAAACCGATGACCTGGTCTTACCCCTTTCACCGTTTGTAACACTTTGATTTGTGTAAATAAGGCTGCCATGTTTCCTTCAGAGCTATATTTCAGAAAGTATTTCAATTGCTTAGGAAGCCCTGTGATCTTGCAAATGGCTACGCACATATGACTCAGTCCTTCTTTTAGGCATTTGAGTCTAGTCTGTGGAATCATCCTAAACCTATTCCAAGAGTACACACACCAAAAAAGAAAATTCCATATCTCATCTGGAGATGTTCAATTTTTCAGTAAGTAATTCTAGGAATAGACATGTGTTGGAATTTTGTTAAATAATCATTTGTGTCCTCTTGTGTTTCTTAATCTCAGATTATGATGTGGCGTTCAGTGGGTTAATACAACCTATCCACATGCTTGAGGCACAATAAAATAAAATTCAATAAATTCATAAGAACATAAGAACATAAGTATTGGAGCAGGAGTAGACCATCTGGCCCAACCAGCCAGCTTCACCATTCAATAAAATCATGGCTGATCTTTATTGTGGACTCAGCTCCAGTTACCCACCCGCTCGCCATAACACTTAATGCCTTTACTATCTTTGCCTTAAAAGCATTCAACAAGATAGCTTCAGCTGCTTCACTGGGCAGGGAATTCAACAGATTCACAACACTTTGGATGAAGACGTTACTCTTCAACTCAGTCCTAATTCTGTTCCCCCTTATTTTGAGGCTATGCCCCCTAGTTCTAGTTTTACCTGCCAGTGGAAACAACCTCCCTGCTTCTATCTTATCTTCATAAATTTATATGTTTACATAGGATCCCCTCTCATTCTTCTAAATTCCAACAAGTATAGTCCTAGTCAACTCAATCTCTCCTCATAAACTGACCCTCTCAAATCCGGAATCAACCTCGTGAACCTCTTCTGCACTCCCTCCGGTGTCACTACATCCTTTCTTAAGTAAGGAGACCAAAACTGCCTCACCAGCACCCTATACAACTGCAGCATAACCTCCTTGCTTTCAAACTCAATCCTTCTCGCAATGAAGGACAACATTCCATTTGCCATCTTAATTACCTGCTGCACCTGCAAACCAACTGTTTGTGACTTATGTACAAGGACGCTTAGATTCCTCTGTGTTTAAATCTATGGATTGCCAAGAAAATACAGAGTCCAATAATCCCAATCTTATCAATGGATCTCATGACTGCCTTCTCACCTTCTCCTTGTCTACCTTAGTCCATTCTGTCAGTCCAGGAACTTACTTAATCATCTCCTGAGCCCATTTATAACATCTATATCAGTGGTCGCTCCATTTGCCCCCCTGAACACATGCAGTTGGCCAACTTCTCTTCATGAAAGTTGATTTCTTTGACCAAGCTTTTGAACACAATACTAAGGGAGGAGTGGTGAAGGGATAATATCACTGAACAAGGAAGACAAAGACCCAGGAAAATGCACCACCATGACATAATATGGCGGTATATTCTGATGATCTGCCATGATCACGCTATAATAATTAGGTTAACTCCCATAGCATAAGGACAGCACATGAGTCATACAGTACTGAAGAATAAACAAGCATTCATTACAAAAACAAAATTGCTGGAAAAGCTCAGCAGGTCTGGCAGCATCTGTGAAGGAGAAAACAGAGTTAACGTTTCAGGTCCGGTGACCCTTCCTCCGA
>NW_025973104.1:0-9275 GCF_021869965.1 Rhincodon typus
ATCTAGCTCTACATCTTGTTACCCCTTTTTTATTCAATGGTTTACCATCACTGAATCTGCCACTGACCAACATGCTGGGGTTTACAATTCACCAGAAACTGAATTGTATTAACTATATAAATACTATGGCTAATAAAGTACATCAGAAGATAGGAATCTTGCAGTGTGTAACTTACCTCCTGACTCCCCAAAGCTGGTCCACCATCGACGAAACACAAGTCAAGACAGAAATAGAATAGTGAACATAAGTCTGGATAAGTTCTGCTTCAGCAACACTCATAAAGCTTGACACCATCCAGGAGAAAGCAAGCTGCTTGATTGGCACCACATCCACAAATATTCAGTCCCCCCATCATTGATGCCACAATGATGCAGTTAGGCTGGTACATGTCATATGCCAGCATCTGCTAACTTGGAGTGCATGCAGGCTTTGTCCTGGAGTATGCCTACTGGTGTAAATCATATTTGAACATCCAGAATTTGGCTGGGAAATGATACTTGTCAGTGTTGCCAACAGAAGGCCAAGTCATTAAGTGAATTTAAGACAGGGATGGTTATGTTCTTGTTTAGTAAGGGGACAAAGGTTACAGAGAGAAAGCAGGAGAATGGGGTTAAGAAACAGATCAGCCATGATCGAATGGCAGAGCAGACTTGATGGACCAAATGGCCTAATTCTGCTCCTGTATCTTATGGTTACCATCAAGAAGGGCCTCTCTCACCATCTCACACTTGTGCATCTCTCACCATAGCTTCTGTCATTCAAAGCTGGTGAACATTTGACCCTGTCTGATTCACTAACTGTAAGTGTACCTGCTGTTGATGGTTAATTGATCAGAGTTGATAGCTTTTGCCCTAGTTATCTATCTGGATTTAAGATTTTGTAACACGTGGGCTGTAGGCACTTGGGCAAAGGAATGGGATAGAGGGAAATGGCACGTGGTAATTATTATATACTCCTCTAATGTCAGACTTACAACAAAATTAGATCGCAGTATGAACCAGTTGTTTAAAACAACATCTCTGCAGAGGCAATAATTGATGTGTGCCATTTGCTTTGGACTAAGTAACCTGACAACCTGAAGCCAAGGCCATTACAGCCTTGTAAAGAGAGTGCAGAGGCATGGAGAAACATGAAATATCAGGGGTTGTTGTCTTTAAAGCAGGAAAGATTAAGGCAAGACTTAAAAGAGGTGTTCCAAATCAAGAAGGAATAACAAAGAATTGTTTTCAATGGCAGAGGTTGGCATAAGGAGCTCTTAGAATGAAGCAAACTGGCAAAAGAACCAGAGGTTAGATAAAGATTTACTTTCAAAATGTTGAGATTTAATAATCTGGGATGTAATGTTTGAAAGAGTGATGTAAGCAATGAATTAACATGATGAAGTGATGGAATTTAATGTAACCTTTAAAAGGGATTTTAATAAATACTTAAAGGAGAAAGGTTTTCAGAGTTATGTGGTGAGCACATGACATTAAAGTTAATTGGATAGCTCTTTCACCGAGTTACCATGGATATGATGTGCTGAATGGCCTTTACATATTGCTGTACATAATTCTATTAAAATAACCTTTGTTTAAAAGCCAATTGACTATTTTCAAATATATATAGGGTAATTGTAGATCAGTACTTTTCTTTCACAAGGGCAATATGACCTTGCTAGGAAACCTTATTTGAATAGTGCGTTATTAAATCAGAATTCCTGGGCTGCATCTGTTTGATATTAATATATTAAATTAAAATTGAAAGACGTAACGCTCATGTAGTGCACTGAGGAAAAGGCCTGGGGTTAAGCTCAGTAATTATATAACGTTAGTTGGTTTATCCACCATCACATTTTCGTAGCAGCATTGTGTCCCACAGCTGTTAAAGAGACAGAATGAGAGGAGAGAGTAAAGCTATCCTTCTGGAACTCTGCAATCTGCCCATCAGCACAATGACCTCATCCTACTTTCACTAACTCATCCATGCTCCACTGGAATGATACAGTGGCTCGGTGGTTAGCACTGCTGCCTCATGGCACCAAAGACCCAGGTTCCTGTCCCAACTCTCTGTGTGGAGTTTACACATTCTCCCTGTGACTGCGTAGGTATTCTCTGGGTGCTCTGGTTTCCTCACACAGTCCAAAGATGTGCAGGTTAGGGTAGATTGGCCATGCTTAATTGCCCATAGTGTCCAGGGATGAGCAGGCTAGATGGATTAGCCGTGGGGAATGCAGGGTTATGGGGTGGGTGTGGGAGAGATGCTCTTCGGAGGGTCGGTGGAGATTTTATGGGCTGAAAGGCCTAGTTCCACATTGTACAGATTCTATGTTAATAGGTCTCTCTGTAAAGAGATTTGCAATATGAACACTGCACCTACAGTCACCAGCCAAATTAGTTATACTTTGGTTTCGTTTCAATTTGTGTTCTCTTTATCATGAAAATAAACAATGCTCACGAATTGCTCTCTCCTTAGCACACAACCATTCCGTGTGTCCTTTCAGGAAAGCTAGACCTCCCCTAGCTCCTACTGTTCCACACCCAAAAATATCATAGTGTGTTTCAAGCTAGCATTTGGCTGGATGTTCTAGGACTTGAGAGAAAGAGGAGTGAGTACTTGACTGCTGAGCAGAAGAAAAGAAGTTATTAAGAAATCAGTAAGACAGTGGGTTTGTGCTGCTTCAGGCATAGTAGATGCTGAAAAGCTTAGGCCCTGGGATGACAATCAATAATTAATATGAACTGAAAGTGCTGATCAAAGTAATCACAAACTGATTAAAATGGAAGTGCAAAGGGGTTTGCTTTGTAGATTTCTTGGGAGAATATTATGGGCTAGGGAAGGACTGAAAGGAAATAGAAAGTATGCAAAGGATACAAGAGAGAAAAAAAATTGGGCTGCTGCCTAATAATGAGGTGTTAGGTAACTGAATTTCCACTTCATCTCCCCTTTTTGTAGACTGTTTACTAGAATGATCCCAGGGATGAAGGGTTGGGCATATGAGGAGTGGTTGTGGACTCTGGGTATATACTTGACGGAGTTCAGCAGGATAAGGGGGCAATTGATAGAAGCTTACAGAGTACTGAGAGGCCTGGGTAGAGTGGATGTAGAGAAGATGTTCCCACTCACGGGAGAGACTAGGATCTGAGGGCACAGCCTCAGAGTGAAGGGATGACCCTTTTGAAAAGAGATGAGGAGGAAGTTCTTCAGCCAGAGGGTGGTTAATCTGTGAAACTCAGATAGAGAGAGCTATTTGATTTAGGGAACAGAGGTAATGCTATGAGTTGAGGTATAAATGCAATGCTAGTCATTATATCTAGAAGATTAGAACAGAAGGAAGTAGTGGTCATGCTTCAGTTTTATAAAGTCCTGTCTAGACCATATCTGGCATTGCAGTGTGAGCAGCTCTGGACATCAAACCTCAGGAAGCAAATATTGGCCTTGGTGGGAGAGCAGCATAGGTTCACCAGATTGGTGCCTGGATCAAAGTGTTAAATTGCGAGGGCCACCTGTACTAACCATGGTTGTATTGCTGGAGCTTTGAAGGGTAAGGGGTGAATTTATACAAGATTTCAAGTTATTAGGTGTTAAAGATAAGGTTTACAAAGAAACCATTTCCATTGATGGACAAGTCTTAGTCTGGTGGGCATAATGTAAAACTTGAATTACAACCTTGCAAGAATAAAATTAGCAAGCAGGTTTACACGGGAGTGATAACAATTTGGCACTTGATTCAATGAGCAGCAAACCATGCTAGATTAATTAGAAATTTTAAAACTGAGATTCCAGCGGCATTTAGGGATCTGGGGCATAGTAAATCTGTGGAGTTAGGTCACAGAGCAGTCTGAATTGCATTGAATACCGGAACAGGATCAAGGTGATCAATAGCCAACACTTGTTCCTGTGTGAATAAGTCAAATCTCCGGTCAGCAAATACTGTTTAGAAAAGAGATTAAAACAAGTGTATATTTCTCTCTTAACACATATCGAATTATCTCACAACCAAATGCAAATTTGCAGGTGGTAGGTTAATTCTGTGTCAGTTTCAGCCTGTGACATCCTTCTTACAGTCAAACTGCCTTCAGACACACAACTAAAATCCAAACCATGACAAAGAATTAGAATGCAGCCCCTTAAATTGGTTTGAGTTCCTTGCTGGTGTGATTGGTAACGGGTGCAACAAGCACTTAAAACATCCCCCTTAATCGTTCATTGCTGTGGTGAAATAGAGTGACCCATGACAATACCTTCAGGTTGCGGTGAGTTAGCACAGAGACTGTTGCCTCCACCATCCCCCACATTGTCTCTACCTAAGAGGGACATTGGATGAGAGCTGGAAAGAGAGGAACATGGAGAATGAGATTGGATATGAAGAAGGACTGCCCAGATTGGAAATAGGGAGTCAGATTGACTCTGAGGTTTCTCTTTTTACTATGGCAATCCTACTGCACACATGGGTAACAGTGGTCAGTGGCTCAGAAAAGACCAGGAAACAATCTCAGCACCTGTCATGGTAGCTGGTCATTTCATCCATTCAGGAATGTAATAGATTGTAAATACATATTGTCTTTACTTACCTAGGATACTCTGTGAATTTGTTTTCATATGTCATGGTGTGTGGATGCATTATTAATCAGGCCAGTATTTGTAGCTCATCCCTGATTTCTTTTGAGAAGATGGTGGTGACGTGTCTTCCTGAACTAATCTTTTTATGTCAAAATATATTTTATTCATAAAAAATATCCTCTCTCTCTCTATATATATATATACACACACATAGCCACAAATGCAGTTTGGTTCTGTACAGTAGCATATCAAGGAAACAAACAAACATTGGAGGTTGATTCTATCCAAAAAAACCAAAGCATCTCTTACTTGAACCAAGCTATACTTACCTACATGTGAGGCAACAAAGTATAAGGACATCTACAGTGGTTTTAGGGAGGGAGTTCAGGATCTTGACCCAGTGACAGTGAAGGAATGGCAATATGGTTAGGGTGGTATGTGGTTTGGAGGGAAACTTGCATGTGTTAATTATCCTGTGTGTCTACTGGTCTAGTCCATCCAGTTAGTGGTGGCCACCTTTTTGGAAGTAGCTGCCAAAGGAACCTTGGGGAGTTACTGAAATACATCTTGCAGATGGTACACGCTGTGGTCACTGTGCATGGGTGATGAAGGGAGTGAATTTTGAAGATGGTGAATGGATGACAAGGAGTTTCTTCATCCTGGAATGTGTCAAGCTTCTTAGATATTGTTGGAGATGCACTTAACCAAGCAAGTGGGAAATATGCCATCACAGCCTTGATTGGTACCTGATTGAAGGTAGACAGATTTTGGGGAGTCAAGAGATGAATTAGTCACTTTGGAATCCCTTGCCTCTAACCACCTTTTATTGATTCATAGTCACAGAGTCCATATGACACAGAAAAGCATCATTTAGCTCATTGAATCCATGCCATTCTCTTTCGAATAATCCAGTCAGTCATATTTATCTTTCTCGACTCTTTTAAATGAAGATTGAACAGGTTAGACAGCCCAAGTGGATCATTATAACAAACTAACAAAAGTCAATGGAAACCCTTCAAAATGAAATCGAAATGCCGTTACCAGGGGCGATGATGTACCCCAGCAGACCTACTTATCAGGGAAGGCATGTACAATGCTGCTTGGGGTCTCCAGCTCTGTGGACACCTGAGCTGGATGTAATTTCTGTCCCTCTAAAGCTATGGCTCTCTAAGAATATATTGCCCAAGTGCCCATCCAATTTCCTTAAGTTCATGCCCTCAAGTCCTTGTTTCATCAGCCAATGGGAATAACTTACATTCATCTATGATCAACTGCTATACACATTGCGTTACATGGAAAATTAATTTGTAAATACATTGGCTGGTTGTCACATACTGTTCCACTTCTATCAAAGGGCTTTTTTTTTTAACTGGAAACACAGTCTTTTTATTTTGATCAGGAGAAAAGCCATTGGCTGAAAGTGGAACTTACTTTGTGAAAGCCACATAACATTTCATGAAGTCCTAAAGTCTCCTGACTTGTTAAACAATGGCATGTGTTGGGGATATGAATAACTCCTCCTTGATTCATCTCCAGGAAGAATGGGCTCCTCCATCACTCCACACCTCTGTAAAGTTTCAGGGAGGCTTGTGGGATTAGAGAGGTTGGTGTGAGACATGAGGTAACAGGCAGACTATCCACTGGAACATACAAACCTGCTAGCGGGGAGCATAAAGACAAACCCTTTATTTCTTTACGCAATCTAACAACCTGCCACAAGCAAAATAAACTCAAAATAAATACTCAATAAAGAAAGCTTGCATTTGGTCAGTGTCTGTCACAACCTCAAAGTGTCCCAAACTGTTTTTACAGGCAATTAGAACTTCAGAAGTGTAATCTTTAATATAATGTAGGGAACACAGTAGATAATTTTGTACATAACAAGAAATGACAAACAGCAATGAGATAACAATCACATAATCTGTGTTTGATGTTGTGTGAGGAATGCACGTTAGCCAGGATGAACTCCCTGCTTTTTTCCAAATGGTGGTCTGGAATCCTTGACATCTCCCTGAGGAAGCAGACAGAGCCTTGGTTTCATGTGTTATCTGAAAGACAGCACCTCTGACAGTGCAGTCTTCCCTCAATACTTCACTGGAGTGACAGTCTGAATTTTCAACATCGAGCCTGTGGATTGGGACATAACACACAACTTGCTGACCCCAAGACAAGAGTAAGCAGCAGCTCTTATGTAAATTTACCATCATTCTATCATCCTTCCATGAAGAGAAACATTACCAGGTACTAATAAGCCATTTGTATCTGTAAGCATTTCCATAACCTTGTCCACCTTCCAGCACCAGATTCCTTGCCAAATTCCTTCTTTAGAACAAGTCATTACTATAGCTTTTAAGTGCATATTGCAATCATTCACTTTAAATAGCCTGCTTTATTCAATATTATAGGTGATAATCAATTTGACTGTAGTGAGAAATGTATATTTGCCTGTTTTCTGAGCACAGGAGTCACCATTTGTGATGTGCCCACAGTGGTTCCATAAGGAGTGGGCAGCACACAAACCCAGTGCTCCCATCTCATTGTCAGGTTGCTGAGCAGGTTCCTCACTGTTGGCTTCCTCTTTACTGATGTCAGAGGCTTCTGCTCTCAGCAGAGTGTCAACAACCTTGTGCTGAAAGGATGTATGGTGCAGCCAAATTGCTCTCCATATCGGCACTCTGTCCATCAAATGGAAGCTACAATTTGCAGGATAGAAATAGGAGCAAGGAGGACTCAAGGGTGACAGATCTGGTGCTGGAGATATTAGTGCTGGAGACAGACTAGAGGGGAGAAACCATAGCCCTGCTAGAAGGGCTAGGAGACCCTCAGGGGAGAGTTTGAGCGTGTAACAAGGGAGGTCTACTCCCAGAATGAGCCCTGACAATCAGGAAGCAGTGCCACAAGATGACTAAGGACATTAAGTGGATGGTCAAGTTCAATGAATCACCATGATATCTCCGTCCCACTTCCTAAGCAGTCTCTCTCACACTGGCTCATCCAGCAGCAGTTGCTGGTATGGTGTCCCTAATCCGATATCCAGAAACCTACCCCTCACACACCAAGTATGGCTGCTAACTCTCACTGGCTCTCCATATCTCCAACTGTAGAGCATCAGCAAACACAAGAACACAGTGCTACATAATCACTGATATTTTCTCTTCTCAGCAATCAAACAGAAGGGCACAGACCAAGGCCATACTATCTACATTTCCTGAGTCCTATGGAGGAGATGATTCTTGTTTCATGGATTACCTGTTTTAAAACCCATTGCACCCAAAGTGTCACTGGAAACATTGTGGATTATGGCATGTTTCTACATGATGTTCCTTTTGTACCCCACCAGTCCAATCCTTTCCTGTTATCTTGTTTGTTTCCTTCCACTGACACTGCCACCAACCCCATACCCTCAAGTACACTTTGACTTCCCACTCTTTAGAACTCCCAGAACTGTTGTCTTCCCAGACCTATAAGCCCCAGGAATCACACAATCCCTATCGTGTGGAAGCAGGTCATTTGGCCCATTGAGTCTATGCTGATCCTCCAACAAGCAGACCACTCAGACCCACCCCCCCACCCCCACCACTCTATCCCTGTAATCCACTTAGCCTGCACATCCATGGACACTATGGACAATTTAGCATGACCAATCTACCTAACCAGCACATCGTTGGACTGTATGAGGAAACCCACGCAGACACAGGGAGAATGTGCAAACTCCACACAGACAGTCACCCGAGGGTGGAATCAAACCTGGATCCCTGGTACCATGGGGCAGCAGTGCTAACCACTGAGCCACCATGCCGCCCCAGGAGGAGGGGGGAGAACAGCAGTACAGCACGATGAAGATGTTGTGTCACTTGCAGACTAGTGACAAGTTGGAATTACCATAGGGTGAATCATCCCCTATGGGGAGGCAATGACCTAGTGGTATTATCGCTGGACTGTTAATCCAGAGACCCAGATAATATCCTGGGAACTAGGGTTCAAATCCCGCCATGGCAGATGGTGGAATTTGAATTCAATGAATATCTGGAGTTACAAATCTACTGATGACCATGAATCCATTGTCGATTGTTGGGAAAATCCCATCTGGTTCACTAATGTCCTTTAGGGAAGGAAACTGCCATCCTTACCTGATCTGGCCTATATGTGACTCCAGACCCACAGCAGTGTGGTTGACTCTTAACTGCCCTCTGGGCAATTACAGATGGGCAATAAATGCTGTCTAGCCAGCAACCCCCTCATCCTGTGAATGAATAAAGGAAAAAAAATTCCAGGCAAGAGGTGACTGCAGCCAGGAGAGAGGAGGGAAGGGTTGGTTCTCTTGTCAGATCACTGTAGCTTATCGCCCTCTGGTGGTTGCAAGCCACTGCCATCTTGTCTCATTGGATTGTATATTGTTTTGGTGGCCGTACAGTAGTTCTACATTTACACCTTGGTGCTATCAGTATTGAAATATATGCAGGATCACAATCTGAAAGTAAACACAGATAGAGAGCAAGGTCCCAGGCACATTCTGCTTCAGAACCCTCGGTGGGCATTCAGGAGATTACTGCTGGAGGTCCACACTGAGATGCTAGGTGCATGGACCTGACAGCCTTCAGTCATTGATAGTAGGAACTGCAGATGCTGGAGAATCCGAGACAACAAGGTGCAAGGCTGGATGAACACAGCAGGCCAAGCAGCATCATAGGAGCAGAGAGGCTGACGTTTCGGGCCTAGACCCTTCATCAGA
>NW_025973105.1:0-9275 GCF_021869965.1 Rhincodon typus
GACAGCTACGCACTACCGAACTCCCAACCTCTGACCTGCTCTCATACCCACAGTATTTATATAGCTGGTGCAGTTTAGTTGCTGGTAAATAGCAATGGTTGATGAGGGAACCCCAATCCCTCAAAACTATCCAAGTTCAAATTCCGTTAAATGCACACCCTTAATAATTCAACTCAAAACCTCAGAATCTTTAAGAATAATAGGAATAGTACTTTGACACTACAGTTAAAACACTGAATTATTGATGGATAAAAATTTCATTTATTGAGATGGTAAAAATCATGGTGCTTTCAGGAGACACTTATTTTTAGATCTAGAAAACAAGAAGTCATTTGAAACTGACTGAGAATTAATTGATTTTAAATGCTAGTTTCAGTGCATCTCAGTGGTATACATTGTTTTACTCCAAGAAAAGTACAAGTAGTAACAACTTCACCCAAAAGTCTGTCCTACTATCTCACCGAAAAGTCTGTTGCTACCCAGTATAAATTATAAAAGAGATACTGTACCTGAAAACATGGATACGATGAGACACGGAAAATGCGATTGGTGAGGTGAAGAGCAAATAGGTTTCTCTTGGAAGCTGAGCTTCTGAGATTTCAACTTGACTTCTGATATACTGTTTTGAAGAGAATGAGAAAAGATACATCAAATTCTATGAATGTACTTAATTTTAAAACCGACAAAAGCTCCTTTTGCTCAATGATTATTTTGCTCATCCAGTAAAAAAAATTAATGTTTTAATTAAAAAGATCATGAGGCATTTCTGCAGTCAATTTGAATTAACAGTTAACAATGTTTAGAGTGAACATCATTAACTCAGTTAATGAAAGAAGCTAAACACAGCGTCTACGTCAATACAACAATCTTCCCAATGTTTCATTAATATTCAAAAATCTGCAAAAGTTAACTCTAAACCAGTGATCAAGTGTTAAACAGAAAATCACATGGAGTTAATGCTTGATTCATGTTGCAGTTCAGAACAATCCAATGCAATTCTATGGGGTAGAAAAAGGTGAACATTTGATAGGCAATAAAGTTCTAAAACAAAAGTCAACAGAAAAATACAACTAATAATCTTACTTAACTAAATTTATATCAGCAGAGTATCACATCACACTAAAACTGAAAAAGGAGCAACCAAAGTATTCAACCTCAAAGCCTCCAATCTTCGTGCTATCTGCATACCAAGAGGACCCTTTCGTAGTTAATTAGTCATCACATATGACAACCTTACTGAGATACAATGAAAATGGCTTGTTAATGATAATGATCCAATGATCAATCATTTATCAGAAATTGATTTTGTTAGTAAAATACAAGTTATGAAGCAGACATTTCTGATGAAGGGTCTAGGCCCGAAACGTCAGCCTTTCTGCTCCTGTGATGCTGCTTGGCCTGCTGTGTTCATCCAGCCCTCCTCCTTATTGTCTCGGATTCTCCAGCATCTGCAATTCCTACTATCTCTGATCACAATAAACCAACTTATTTGCATCCACACAGCCTGCAGACAAAAAGCAGACTCACTGACAGGCAGTGTTAAACATTATTTACACACAGCACATGCAGTTCTTCAAGCTAAACAGTCTTAAAGGCAAGGGACACAAATAGTAAACTGCATACAATCACAACATGAATCCTTCTCATCTCCTCAAAAACACATTTAACCACGTGACAACTATAATTCTCATTTTGATAAAACACATTTCCAAAGCAAACAATTTGAACAAAACACAAATGTCTTGCTGGCTGGGGTCCATGGTTGGAGATCAATATTGTTCTGAAATCAGCGAGATATTCTTGCCTTATGGAATTAGAATGCATTTGATTCTGCTATGTGACCTCCTGGAATTTTGATTCCTGAGCAGTTACAGTTCTCAGAATATTTAATGTTAAGCAGGTCGACTTAGATTTTAGTTGCCATTCTATCACAAAACAGTATCACATTTATAGGTCTATTAGGACATTCTTGTTTGCTATTAATTACACTACTAGATTTATATTATATTCCTTATTAGAAATAGTTTACATACATGCAAAACAGTCACTCTATACAAAGGCTATATAACAATGATAATCCTCTGGTTTCTAAAATTAACAGTCAATTTCCAACATTTCATCAAACATAGGACTGTTAAGGGGATAAAAATAAAATATGCATTCAAACTCAAAAAGCAGCAAAGCTGTAATGAGACAGTGACAATGTAAACTTCACAACTTTGATAACTTTATGGATTGAAAGAATCAGAGATAATTCTTTCTGCAATAAACTGTTTCAAGGGATGAAAGGGACAAAGACAAGCTGTCACACCGATACTGAAAGCAATTAGCCAATGTCTTGGTGAGATAACAAACGAAACGTCAGCTTTCCTGCTCCTCTGATGCTGCTTGGCCTGCTGTGTTCATCCAGCTGTACACCTTGTTATCTCAGATTCTCCACATCTGCAGTTCCTACTATCTCTATCTCTGAAACTGCTTTGACACCTGCTTGATAAATGAAAAAGAATATAGAACATAGAACAGCACAGCACAGTACAGGCTCTCTTCGGCCCACGATGTTATGCCGACCTATTATCCTATTCTAAGATCAAACTACCCTGCATACCCTACATTTTACTATCTCCATGTGCCTAACCAAGAGTCACTTAAATGTCCCTAATATATCTGACCCCACTAACAACTGCCGGCAGCACATTCCACGCACCCACCACTCTCTGTGTGAAGAACCTACCTTTGACATCTCCCCTATACCTTCCTCCAATCACCTTAAAATTATTCCCCCTCCATAAACTGGATGCTTTATTGTCACAAAGGACAAGAATTGCCCTGCAGAAGAATGAGGAGGAAAAGCCGTGACCTTGAACAGAGAGCTAATAGCAAATGTAACAAGGAACAGGGAAGTTACTTCTAATAAGAAGGCAAGCCAAAGACTTGAGGTCTCCAGAAATGTAATCCATGTTGGGGATGAAAGAATCTACTGAATCATTAATATCACAGTACTTGAAAGACCGAAATACTTGAAAAACTTGGAAGAGAGAAAATTGTATAAAAATTCAACACCAGAATTAGTGACAGCAGAACTTTGAAGAACGACACTGCACAAGTATTGATTCCTGGATACTTCCAGAAACAGACACTATCGGTGAAATCTTGCCCAGATTCCATCTATCAGGTAACAGCCAGGTTTGGTTGTGAGGCTTAACCTGCTTACTTGAGGGGTCTTAATTTGGTTGCTTCATGTAATTAAGTTTAAATTATTGTTTCAGTATTGATTACCTGGTGAGATTTCTTAATAAGTAGCCAAATTAAAAGTAACTTGTAGTGATTTACCCACAACAATAGATTGGCACAATGAAACATCAGCTAATTATTTTTCTGCTAAATAAATTCCAGTTATATTAAAAGATTATACGTGAAGTATCTACTTTGCTTCCAAACAGAATTTTCACATCACCTTTCCGATCTGCAGGAATTGCAGTTTTCTTTAAACATTTTGACCAGTTCTAGATTAAATTAATTTTGAATTGGAGAAGCATGGGTTTATAAGTGAAAGCCAGCATGGATTTGTTAAAAAAAACAAAAACAAGACTAACCTGAAGGAGGTAATGGAGAAAGCTGAAAGTAACTGCAGAAAATGTGTCTATGGACTTCTGAAAGGCAACTAATAAAGTAGGACATTACACACTTATTCACAAAGTAGAAGCTCAAAGTGTTCAAGGGCCAAGTTGAATATGCAATTAAGGAGAAAGGAATAGGAGGATGAAAATAATTGTGAATGGATTTTCTTTACTCGAGGTCCCTGAATTGCTGTTAGAACTATTCTCAAGTTTGAAGATGATACTGAACTTGGCAAAATCACAAACTCAGGAGGAAGCAGGTGAAATGGGAAGACACATGGAAGATATAATTTAATACAGATGTATGAGAAGTGATGTACTGTGGAAAATACAGAATACTGAGGGAAAAAAAAGTCATGGCTCAATTTGGACACAGCATTTACAAAACAATATCCTTTGTCATATCTTTTGAGCTGCTAATTGAATCATTACCACTTGAACTAATTTAACTCCATTTCCCCCGCATCACGTTAAACAACATTATCTAATAAGCTCTCCATTACAGTACAAATTTGAAAACCATATGTCATTTGTGTTACCAAGGACATTTCTCATGCATTCAATCATCTCCCCAAGAGACAGGATTCCATTCAGCAACCTGGTCTTAATTTCATGGATTCCATTAGCAGTACCAAGAGAAATTGCACTGGTTTTCATCTGTTGCCTGCTTTGAATTCGCTGCCAGTTATATTATTTTCAATTCATGCTGAGCCAAATCTGCTAATTTGGTTCTCACTAGAAAGTACTTGCCTTGGCTGGAATCATACTGTCAACAATTTTTGACTATCAATGAACAACATCCCATGCTGCTGTACCAGCAAACTATGCTGTCAGCTAATGTTTCAAAGCAGTAAATAGTACTTCCTCACTATTAGACTTTTCCTTTGGGTAACAAAGAGACTATGGAAATTGAAGGGTTTATTGTTTATTTCTCTGGCTAACAGTAAGTGGAAAAAGATGAAAATCCTGTGCAGATTCTGATTCAGACTTCCATCTTCCCGCTGGAGAACATACAACAATCCAGACCATTGTTTATGCTGTGACAATGTTTTTAGTTACAATTAATTACCTAATTTATGCAGCAGCCACAACAGGCTGTCACAATAATTTAATATACACCAATGTACTTCAGGGAAGCAAATCTGTTATCCTTACCAAGTATGGTTGACATGCGACTCCAGTCCACAGCACATAACTGTCCACTGAAATGGCTCAGTAAGCCAATCAGTTCAAGGTTAATTAGGAATGGGTAATGCACACCAGGCAACCAGCACCACCCACATTCCATGAATAAAAAGTAGAAAATAATTGCTATTTGTTTCTCATTTAAAAGAGACGCAACAAGAGAAAAGACTGAAGTATTTTTCACAGAGATAGTAGGAACTGCAGATGCTGGAGAATCCGAGACGACAAGGTGCAGGGCTGGATGAACACAGCAGGCCAAGCAGCATCACAGGAGCAGAGAGGCTGACGTTTCGAGCCTAGACCCTTCATCAGAAAAGGGGGAGGGGAAGGGGGTTCTGAAATAAATAGGGAGAGAGTGGGAGGCGGATAGAAGATGGAGAGAGAGGAGAGGATAGGTGGAGAGGAAACAAACAGGTCGAAGAGGCGGGGATGGAGCCACTAAGGGTGACTGTAGGTGGGGAGTTAGGAAGGGGATAGGTCAGTCCAGGGAGCGGGATGAGGTTGGTCGGTAGGAGATGGAGGTGCGGCTTGAGGTGGGAGTAATTTTCACAGCTCTGGCTGAAGACAAGTTGCATAAATACTAACTGGAATATAGAAGAATGAGAAACAACCTCATTGAAACATACAAGGTTCTTAAGAGGACTTCACAGGATAAATACAGAAAAGTTGTTTCCCTTTGCGGGAGCATCTTGGACCAGAGGTCAAAATCTCAGAACTAGGGGTCAAACATTTAATACAGAGATGAGAAGGAATTTCTTTCGTCAGATTGTACTGACTCTGTGGAATTCTTTATGACGGAGAGCTAAAACAGGCAGATTTTCAATCACTAAGAGAATCAAAATTTATAGGAAAAGGCAGGAAAGTGGATTTCAAGATGATCACATCAGCTATGATTTCACTGAATGGCAAAGCAGGTTCAATGGGCTGAATGGCCTAATTCCGCTCCTAATTCATGTATTGTGGTCTTAAAACGATTCAAACATCCATCCATGAAAGACTGTTTCTATGCCAGAAAATTCCAAACTAAGGGATTGCGGGGGTGGGGGTAAACAAATTCAAGAGTCTACTCAAAAACAGAAGTAGTTACAATAATTTTTTATGGCATTCATCATTAATACATTTCCACAAGTAGCTTACCGTAAGTAGCTCTGACAGCAGTGATTCAAAAAACCCAAATGAATTTTTGAAGCACTAGCAAAGAGATGGTACTGGGAACTTGAGGATTAATGCGCAGAACTCCTGAAATTAGAGTTTTTCCAAAATGCGTATTTAGCACAATTTTGCCCAAAACATTAAGAACAATGGGTTATATATACTAAATTTATGGATAAGATTTAGATGAGAGAACAAGAGTAACCATACGTGTCCTATTCAATTGTTATCCTAGAATCACTTGATTCTGGCTTCAGGTCCCACTCCAAGACTTCAAAAGAAAAATCAAAGTCGATACTTGAATAACCATCGGAGGACACATCTTTCAAATTAGAAGTTAAGATAATGAGAAGCCTACCCTCTGAGGCACATAAAAGATCCTATTACATTATCTGAAGAGGAGCAGGGGAATTACTCAAACCCTCCAATTTAAGAATTACTCTTCAAATTCAGAAAAGAAAACAGATGATCTGGTCATTATCCTGTTGTTGTCTGTTGAAATTTGTTGCCCACAGATAGGGGGCCACATTTCCAACATTACAAGTGACTACACTTCAAAAATAATTCATTGGCTACAAAGGGCTTTGAGACATCCAGTGGTCTTTTCTAATTTCTTCATTAACTTCCAAGTGGTTGCTCTGAAACCTAAACATACTTTCAAGATTAGATCCACAAGATGGATGATGGAATGAAGGATTCAAGAGTGTAGATCATTTGGGTTATTTGATCATGTGGATGATAACGGATTGGGTGCAATAACTCATTTCTAGGTCGTTCTAGGAGACAAATGGTACTTAAAATACCAACAAGTCTCATTTAGTAATTGCTTCCAGTTTTTGGAAAAATCAGGCAACAATTAATTTGCTTGTCACAGCATTAAATTGAAAGGGTTCTGACTAATTCTGATAGGAAATCCATCATGCTGTGCTCAACAAGGATGGTTTAACCAGTCATCATTTCTGGATGTGAACACTGTATTAGAGATGCAAACTGCCAAGCATCTGTTTGATGATCTGATTGTAAGGGCAAGCCTTCCCTAGGAACAGAAATTCAATTAGCTCAAGGTTGTTTGAAGACATTTCCCATATAGATGATTTTTATGACATTTATTTTCTCATGAGCACCTAAACAGATTTTTCCACTATGCTACCCAATTTCTTTTGCCATCTGACTTTCGTCTGGTGACAATGTCACAGAAAGGATGACACATCAATCTCAGCATCAAAATGCCAGCACTTCGAGGTATTTCACCTTTGGAGTACCATTACTGCAGTCCACATTCTTATCACCTACATGTACGTCTAATTCCAAAATTCTCTTTGCATTAGTATCATTGTATACTCATATCTACAAATGTACAAGATCTTCTCAACTTAATGACTAATTTTTATTTTAATGATGGTCTATAACTTCTGATTATGATTTTTATAATTTGTATCTCAACCACAATTCGTAACCTGCTGCCATGATTTTTTAATAAATCAATTATCCACCTCAGAACCCCTCAAGAAAACATTGGCTTCTCTCTTTTGACGCTTAGTTTACACGAATCTGACTTTTTTTTGTTTTGAATGACACCAGCTCAGCTCACCACATTAAGTTGTGCATATATTATTTCCTCAAAGTTCATCAAGAGAGAAAAACCATCTCTGGTCAACTTGAATGTCATCCAGTAGGTACCAATTAACTAATACTCACAACAGTCAAGCTTACATCAACAGGTTCCATGTCTGGACAAAATGAACAATTCAATCTGTAATCTAAATCTAAGGGGTATCAAGTCCAATGGGTAACAGAGAACAACAAATTTCAAACAAAATCCAACTACTGATTTAGGGTTTAGGTTTTTCTAATTATTTCATTCATTTTAGGAAAATATTTCAAAGTCAGTCTACATATGCAAAGATAGGAACCAGGTTCTCCTACAGACGAAAAGCACTCAGTCTTTTGTGATCAAGTGGAAACTCAACATGATATCTTCCTGCTGATCACAGTCTTGCAAAAACAAGTCTTATCTTCTAAGAAATTGCAACAATGTGCAAAAATTCAGCCTTCACAAGGAAAGGAATCAAACTATCTTCTTTACCTCCTTTACAGGAGCAGAAACTCTGCCCTAGTTATGAACCAAGGATTGGCCATATTGTAAATTAAGTGAAAGTGGGCAAATAAAAAACAGAATACAGATGCCTTTTAAAACTGGCTGTACAAATCTGATCCAGGTTTTAATCTGGTTTGAGGCATGTGTCAGCTTCCGATTGTATTTGCCAACAGCTAACTTCAGTCATCCAGCTTTCATGCTGTCAGGTTGATTGTTTTATATTTGTTTTCAGATGAGCGAAAAACTGTATTATAGTCTTTACCCACAGAATGCCTTGCCGAAAGATATCTCTGTGTCTCCATTTGCTTATTAATGCCATCTCTTAGACCAAGCTTTGGAGAACATCCTGGCATCTCCAACTTTGGCTGGGTGTTTACTCCTGTACGATCATGCCTATTAATTTGCTTTGGAGGTTTTGCATATTCATAAACGCAATTTGCTGTTGGGTATAAGTTAATGCCTATGGATTTGGAAGCTGATGCTTCAAAGTCTGATAGGTATTCGTTCAATTTACCATTGAAGGCATCCAAAAGTTACTCGGTAACAATTCTGCTCATGTAATTGAGGTTAAATGCAAATCAGCCGAAATCAGGAGAGTTGAATGAGCTGAGTCTTTCTTCCAGGAAACAGGTACAGACAAGAAGGGCCTACCCATTTTATCAATCTGTGATCCTAAATCTCTTGTTGCCAACTCCCAGAATGAGTTTGATTTAAATATTTCATTCTTTTGGTGTTATATTTTTCTTCTTCATTGGAAAAGCTGAAGGCCTGTAATTGCAGGAAATTTCTGGTAAAGCAAATAGCAAACATTATTCTATCCAATTTATAAAAAGGCTGACTCAAACTACATAAGGTATTCTCTGTGGTTAAAACATTTTGCACAAATATCAGTTGCTAAACAGCACCATAGTAACTGAAGCTACAAAAACAAAGTGCAGCTATTGCGAAGCAAATCAAACTGTTTTTGTTATTTGACACCCTGGGAAAAAAAATTCCAAGGCAACTCTCCAAGCTGCTTGGGGGACCTCTGCATAATTGGTCTGAGGTACTGAGCAGTAACTGAAATTTACATAGCTTGTTTAGTTCAGTATATCAACAGTTCTTGAGAGAAAACGAAATAGTATGCACATCCGAATGAAAAAAAATCACTATTTCATGCTGAGATAATAAGGTGTAGAGCTGGATGAACACAGCAGGCCAGGCAGCATCACAGGAGCAGGAAG
>NW_025973106.1:0-9275 GCF_021869965.1 Rhincodon typus
CGTTCTGTCTTTCAAGAATTTAAACTCTTGAATGTCAGCAGGCCAAAAAGTTAGCTTATTGATGTTAAGTGAGAGATGGTTTGGGGCAGACTGTCATCCCATCTTAACAAATAACCCACTGCCTAAATGTAGGGAATGTTTGCAAGAATATGGGGGAAGACCAGGGATTACAACAAACTGTAAAGCTCTTTCAAAAAGACAGCATAAGCACGATGGTTTGAATGGTCTTCTGTTTTCTGAGATTCTGTGACTACTTGTGGCAGGTTCACAAATAATTTAAGAGTGATGATTTTAGGGCTACACTGCAACATATCAACCACTTGTGGATCTGTACCCTAATCAAGTTATTATTTTACTAAATCTGAAGAAAACTAGCAGAACAATGTGTACTTTAGCAGCGAGAGATGTCCAGATGTTCTGTGCTGCTATATTCTCCAATGGCTTTTTACATAACACGTAAACACAAACAAATTCAACTCTAATGAGAAGCACATCACACAAAAATAATGAACATGGCTCAGGGTATGATTTTGACTTTACAACAGAAACTAAAAATATAATGTCCACTGCCCTACACCAGTTCACAAAGAATGCCAGCAGAATCAAGAAACCAGGTGTTACAGCATCAAAAATAATCATTCAACATCACCAGAAGGAACCTGTATCAATTCAGGGGGTTGCACTGGGTCAATTGTGAAATTCATAGAATTCAAATAAAGCTGCTGTTAGGAGCTTAACAGAATAAATCCAATGTCATTCAATGACCAACAATTTGCCCCATCCATTAATCTGTTATGCCACACCACAGGATCAAAGCATGTCCACCAGTTTAAAGCAACCTTCCTGCTTGTTTGGGACCACATTGATAAATGTCTTGTAAAGGAGTGCCCCCTTTGGAAGGCGAGAGATCACTTTCATGGTCTCTAAGCTGCGGGGTGGTGGTACATAGATCTCCTTAGTATAACGGACAATTCCATCTTCAAGAGCGACAAGAGTGTTATTCCGACCAATTGCTACCTGCAATAAAAACAATCCATATAAATATGCATGTGTAAAGACAATGCAAGGATAACAAATTTTAACTAAACACTGCAAGCACCTGTATAACATAACATATTTCACGTACGCAGGATGTGAGGAGTGTTTTAATGCAAACAAACCTATCAGCACACAGCAAGTCCCCATCATTAAAATGACCAGATAATCTTTTCAGTGATGTTTAAGGGTTAAATGTTGATTAGGAGACTGCAAAACCACATTGTATTTCTCCAAAGAATGCCATAGGACTGCTTAGGTCTGCCTGACAGAGACTCATTTTAATATCTTGTAGAAAAGTCCGCACCTCTGACTATGCAGCAGTCCCTTAGTTCACCATTGAAGTAAGACCTTAAGCAGACCTATCCCCAGAACAATTCATACAGCTCAAAGCAGGTTATTGAAACAGAAAGGAATTTATAACTCATTTTCTTTGAAACTAGGAATGGGGCTCAGAGTTGACTTTTGTTACTTGACTAGTCTGTGCGACAGCTCTTCTAATTTCGGCACACAATTCCAGATGTTGAAGAAGATGACTTTGCTGGATTGACTGGACAAGTGTCAATGCCAGGTGGACTATCAGGCTTTCTTTGTTTGTTAATTTTTCTGCAGTGAATCATAGAATCCATACAGTGTGGAAAGAGGCCAATCAGCCCATCATATCTGCGAAAAGCATCCCACCGAGACCCAGTTCTCGACCCTATCCCCGTAATCCTGCATTTAGCGTAACCAATCCACCTAATCTGCACATCTTTGGACTATGAGAAAACTGCAGCACCCAGAGGAAACCCACGCAAACACAGCTGAATCAAACAAGACGTGGATGACTGCCTGGCTTTATAAGCCATTTCAGAGGTCAGTTAAGAATCAGCCAAATACAGGCCAGACTGGGTCAAGATGGCAAATTTCTGCTCTTAAAGGGCATTCCTGAACTAAATGGCATTTTAACGCAATTTAGTCATTTCATAATCATCATTACTGAGATGAGCATTTTAATCCAGATTTATTACTTATTTGAATTCAAATCCTTCTATCTGCAATGGTGAAATTTGAACTCATGTCTACAAAACATCAGTCCAGACCTCTGGATTACTACTCTGGTAACATTATCATTGCACTAATGTCACCATCCCGCTTCATCTAGTTCATCATCTTTTAATACAGCACTGGTACCCAAGCAACTCCACCTGCTTGATCTTTGCACCAATTCGCGGTCACTTGGATCACTGTCTGCCACCATGTGCTGACCTTTCATACCCATGACCCAGAAGAATTACTAGTTGCCAGTTTCCTGCCCAGTAGGGTGATCCTGACTGCTCAGGCTCCAATAATGTCCCATGTATTCTTCTCCCCGCACCAAGTATTCTGATCTGTTCCCAGTTTAAGTAATTCCACATGTATTCCAGGTAATTCTGGACAATTCCTTCTAACTTGAGTTAGTAGTATCCCACAAAGCATTCCAATTATTAAGAATCACTCCCACCTTAACTTCTAAGCCTTTAACAATGACGGATTTCAAGAGTGCAACAGACAAAAAGTGAGAAAAGTGGCAAATAAAAATCTGGTATCTGGAAGGATCTGAACACAAAATAATAATTCCTGCAACAAAATACGTGATTAGCTCATTAATTCCTTGTATTCTTCTTGTATCTAGCAATCTAGTCAGTCCTATTTCCTCCTGGTCCTGCAAGTTTATTCCTTTCAAGTGCCTGTCTGCTTTCCCTTTGAGTCATTTACCATCCCTGGTTCCAACACCTGTTTTCAGGTCATCATCACGTGCTGTGTTAAAAATGTTCTTCCTCACAATCACCCTGTATCGCTTTCCCAAAACCTTAAAAATGAGTTCACTAGTCCCTGTACCGTCCACTAAAGGGAACAGATTTTCTTTGTTTACCATATTATTTGTTTGAGGTTTCTCTCCCATAGATTCCCTAAGTGCAGAAAGAGACCATTTAAGCCATCAAGTCTGCACTGATCGTCCAAAGAGCATTCCACCCAGACCCACATCCTGAATGGGGATTTTACCATGGCTAACCACCTAAACTGCACATCCCTGGACACTACGGGGCATTTTTTTTTAGTATGGCCAATACACCTAATCTGCACGTCTTTGGGCTGTGGGAGGAAACAGGAGCATCTGGAGGAAACCCATGGGAGAACATGGAAAAAACCACACAGACAGTCATGCAAGGTTGGAATCAAATCCGGGTCGGTGGTGCTGTGAAGCAGTACTGTGCTAACCACTGTGCCACCATGAACCCAAATCTAAATCTTGTACACATCTATCAAATCTCCCCTCAATCTACTTTGATCCAAACAAACCCAAATTATCCAACCTAACTTTGTAATTCAAAACCGTCCTAGCCAGAACCATTCTGATAAGTGTCCTATACTTGATTTAAGATTGAAGTAAAATCCTTCAGAAATATGACAGATCTGGTCTCTGTCTCTCTTAGTTTGTCCTAAAGGTTCTACAGCAGTAACTTACATTGGCTCCTGGGTGCCAGCGAATCAGGCGCTGTGTTGCCAAAATGTTTCCTATACGAACAAAATCCCCTATGGAAATAAAGGCAAAAAGAGTTTGTCAGACATTTCCCCAGTTCTTTTTTGTGGTGGTGGGAGGGTGAGAAGAAAGAAAGACAGAGAGACTGAAACAGCAGGGCTCCAGTAATGGAACAAACTATGGAGAGAGTTCAGAGATAAGGAACATCCTCTTCCCTTCACCCACTGTTGCTTCTCCTGTACATCAAACGTCATTTTATATGTGACCAAATCCTATCCCCACACCCAAAGTTATAAAATATTTCACTGAGACCCCAGCTTGCTTCTCATCAATACCTCTAGGTTGCAAGTGGAATGTTCCAATTGGTATCTGAAGCAGAGAAAGGGAGAAGGGAAAAAAAAAAATCAGACAGTAATTCAGGTCTGGATGACTTTCCAGGATCCTCAACGGACTCTTAGTGGGTAGGAAACAGCTGCAAAATCCTCCACAGTTGAATATTCCACCATTCACAGGGAATCAGTAAAGTTGCAAAAAGTTAATGCTGTGCCAAAATGACATGTGGCACTTGTAAAGAGCAAGTTATAAAGAACTTGTTTATAAAGAACTTTACAACATAGCTCCAGATGTTCCAGTATGATTCACTTTGAGAACTGGGTAAATACAGCAGCCATAATGCCTTTGGTATTTTGTTCCTCAGGCAAGCTCAGCAGTAGGCTACTGCTTACATTCAAGACATGTAGTTAATGGGAAGTCACGTGTCAGTCCAGAACATGCCCCGATGCTAGGTGGCAGGCTAGTAACTGCAAAACTACACAGTTGGCCAGAGAAAGGATGTGGGCAAATATTAGTCCAGCTGTGGTTAGTCCTAACAATGTGATCTGACTTGCATTTCATATTTACTTTTGTTATTGCTTAGAAATTCTTATGGAGAAAATAGATACATCGAGCTATTCCACACACACACACACACACACACACACACACACACACACACGCGTACACAATTGGAATAGAACTACTTAGGTGAGCATATCACCTCTCACTGACCATCCCTGATGAAACATCCTAAGACATTATTGGATGCTGATACAAAAAATTGGAACTGAGGATCAAGCTTTGTTACCAAAGTCATGCTTGTAATATTTGCTACTCCTCAGGTGTAGGTTCATATGTTTTGTCTACATCTGTCACTGATGTTTAAAGAATAATTCTGGCGTAAGAGGCACTTATTTAAAAAGGACATGTTTCACCTTGACAAGATTGATGACCGGTGTACTCAATGGTAGAAGGTCTAGTTTGTCTAGTGAGGATTTAAACTGCCGGAGCGGGCTGCTGGAAGGTGGGGATAGGGGTGTAGGCATTGAGCACCAGCATACAGTAAAGAAACAAAATAAGGTGCATAAATGTGTAAGATTGTTGGACAGCATTACAGAAAGAATTAGTAACATTTTACATAGCAGTAGACTAAAAAGGATTACGAGGACTACAAAGACAGGTTTACGAATCAAAAACAGAAAGTACTGGAGAAACTCAGCAGATATGGCAGCATCTATGGAGAGAAAAACATAATTAATGTTTCACATTTAGTATGAATCTTCATCTGAACCGAAAGGAGCTGGAATATGTTTTGTATGTTGGTGGCTGGAGGGGGTTGGTGGGACAGAAGTGGAACAGATTGGGAGGTTGCCCAGAGCAAAAGATGAAAGTCATGATAATGGCAATATACTAGAGAGATATTTAAAAGGTGTGAAAAGGAAGAAATGGATCTGAGTGATGAGAGAAAAGCCAACGAGACACAATTTGGAAGGGAAGTATAAAAAAAAGAGGACAGCTTTAGAAAGCACATATGTAAGTATATAACATGTGATGAAAAAGGTTGGTGAGTTACAAGAACATATAAACATGTGGGAAAATTATGCAATGGCAATAACAGTAACATGGCTGAAAAATGGTGAGACCACTTACTATGCAAGGAAATAAAAGGTTCATAAAAAAAGGAAGAGAAAATGAGAGGAGGCTGGTAGTATGGACTTTATTGTTGAAAAGAGGACATGTACTTAGGGAGCAAAGAGAGAATTCCATTGGTGAGAGAAGCAAAATGGAGTAGAATCATGCTATTACCTATAGGCCTTCAAATAGGCATATTTGGCAGGGAATTCACACAGATGTGCAAGAACTACAAAGTGGTGATGTTGCAGTACTTCATCACAATCGACATTTTGGTAATTAATGTTATAGTAAAGGCTCAGGAAGGGGAGGAATTCCTGAAACATGCTCAGAAGAACCTACTTGATTAATATGTCTTGGACCAATCAGAAAGGAGGACTTGCAGGAGCTGGGACTGTGCCAAGTTTCTGCTGGCACTTGACTAAGAGTGATTATTGTACCATGATGTGGCAGTCTTTGCATTCCTCAGATTCTTAATCCGTTTTATCTAATATGATATTGCTGCATTATATATTACTCACACTCTCTGATGCACCTTATTCCTCTTTTCTTTTCACTGGTACGTACCACCTGTCAATTAAGCTTACACCTTCCGCAACCTATAATTAATAGGAATGTCCCTATACGTTTCTTGAATAAAGATGTTACATCTCCCACTCACCAATCATTTGGCATCTCTCCCAGAGCTAGGGAAGATTGGAAGACTATAGCAAATCCTTCGCTCCCCTTCCTTTAGCAAGCCATCTGGACTAGGTAACTTATTCTTTCTAAGTTCCCCAAGCTACAGCCCCTTTAGTTTAATATCAATAAGAGTAAACGGTCATAAGCAACAATCTGGGGAAAAGTAATCAATAGGCACTTGGAGAGTTTCATTAACGAGGGAGAATAACAGCAGATTTGTAAAAGACAGAGTGAACTTGACTAATATGATAGAAGGTTAATAAAAAGAATGCAATGGGTGGTGTCTATATGGATCTTTAAAAAGTCTTTAAAAGGGTGAGGTTGTAGACATGCTCGCCGAGCCTGTGGGTTTGGTTACAAATGTTTTGTTACCCTGCTAGGTAACATTGTCAGTGCACCTCCAGTGAAGTTTCGGTGTTCTGTCCCACTCGTTATTTATATGCCTTGGTTTGTTGGGGTGGTTGGTATTACTTCTGGCTTTGTTTCTCATAAGGTCTAATTCAATGTGTTCATTGATGGAGTTCCAGTTGGAATACCAGGCCTGCAGGAATTCCCTGGTGTGTCTTTGTTTGGCTTATACGATTATCGATGTGTTGTCCCGGTTGAATTTGTGTCCCATGTTGTCCGTGTAGTGAGACAAGTGAGAATTGGTCGTGTCTCTTGGTGGCTAGTTGATGTTTGTGTATCCGTACAGTCAATTTTCTTCTAGTTTGGCCTATGTAGTGTTTCTCACTGTCCTTGCATGGTATTTTGTATGTTACAAAATTTTGAGAAACAAAACCAGAAGTAATACTAACCACCTCAGCAAATCGAGGCATATAAATAACAAGTGGGACAGAACACCGAAACTTCACTGGAGGCGCATTGATGTTACCCAGCAGGGTGATGAAACATTTGAAACCAAACCCACCGGCTCGGCAAGCATGTCTACAACCTCATCCACAACCTGAGCTATAAATCATCTTGAAAATCTTGAAAATGGTCACAAAAAACGATTGTTAACAAAACTGAAGTTCATACAAAAAGAGGGTAGGTGGCAGCTTGGTTTAAAACAAGAGCGAGCTGTTTTTCCAGACTGGAGGGTGGTAGACTGCATTGTTCCCCCAAGGGTCTGCATGATGATACCAAATTTGGAAGTGTGATTTTTAAGCTCTTGAAGAATATAGATTTTAAAGTTGAGGAAAGTTACTCTCCCCATTGTTAATTAAGCAGCCTTATCCAGCTGTTATGGAAAAATATTACCATTAAAGGCCAGTATATATCATTGTTTCTTGGTTGATCTCTGTCTAATTGGCTGTGCATAAAATACGCTTTTGTTAAAACACGCAGCAGAGTGGAACAGCAGAACCATGCTGGCTCTATAATCCAAGATCGATGGATCAAAATCATCCTTTGCTATTTACATTTTAAAAGGGGTCTTGGGGCACAGTGGTATTATCCTTAAAAGGCTCAAGTTCAAATCCTACCTACTCCAGGGTGTGACATAACATGTCTGAACAGACTGATGAAGAATATTTATATCATTGCCTGAATGGTCTTGTTGCACAGTGGGAGTGTGTCTAACTCTGGACTGGAAGGTCTGGGGTGTAAGTCGCACCAACCATAGAGGTATGTCATAAATATTTGAACAGATGGATTTAAAATAATCATACCATCGCCTTTCTTCCATCCATATCGCCGACCTGGACTCTTCCCACCCAGATTTTTGGAACTGCCACCTGCCTTTTTGGATGCACATCTCACAGCAATAATTGCTGACTGTGGAAAAGCCAAAAATCCTATGGGAATATTAAAAACAGAAGGCAGGTTATCAAACGGGTATCTGGAGGAAGATGTTCTGAAACTGTGCTAGGTGAAATAGAAAAAGAAAATTGAGAAAATTACTGAGTTATAAGTCTGTCATGTAATTATGGAAAACACATTCAGTCAATTGCATTTATGTAGCATGTTTTAAAAATATCTAAAAGGTGTTTCAGATTCTAATTGGATGTAATATGGTTGATGCTGAATGACTGTTTCCCTGGAAATGAATCTCAAATTAGGAATTACAGTCTCAGTATAAGAATTTACCATTTCAGGTAAATTCAGGAAATGTAGTCTTTTCTGTCTGGGTCAGCACATACATGGCATAAATGTTACTGGTCACTTGTCAGCTCAAATGTGGACATTGCCAGTATCTGAGGAGTCGCAAATGCTGCTGCATGTTGTGCAGTCATCAATTCTGACTTTATGATGGAGCGATGGTCAACGATTCAGTCCATGAAAATTGTCGGGCCTAGGATGCTACCCAGAGGAACACCTACAGTAATTTCCTGGAATTGAGATGAATCACCTCTAATAACCACAACCATTTTCCTTTGTGCCAAATAGAACTCTAGTTTTGCCAGACATCCTTGATGCCACACTCAGTCAACAGCAGTCATTCTCTGGAGTTCACCTCTTTTGTCCATGCCTGGACCAAGGCAGTAATTTGGTCTGGAGCTGAGTGGCCCTAGTTGAACTCAAACTGAGCATCTTATTGTTAAGCAAGCACTGTTTGATAGCACTATTGATGACACCTTCCATCTCTGAACTGATGATCATCAGCAGATTAAAGGGGCAGTAATTGGCCAGGGTGGATTTGTCCTCCTATTTGTGTATATGTCAGGGTAAACATTTTTTCTACGTTGCCAGACAGTTACCCGAGTTGAAGCTGTACGACAACAGCTTGGTTCAAGTGTGACAACTTCTGGACCGCAAATCTTCAGCACTATTGCCAGAACGTTGTCAGGGCCAACAGCCTTTGCAGTATCCAGAGTGTTTGTCTTAAAGGCGGAACAAGAAATGATCAGAGTTGAAATGAAAAATCCTTCACTCAGTGAGTTGTGAATTCTAGATCATAGAATATGTTTAACTACTGAGCACTCTCTAGGAGAATCAAAAGCTATTTGACATGGCAGGAAAATTAAACGTAGGTCAAAGATTATTGATGACTTATTGAAAATGGGAGATGGCTTGAGGTGTATTACGGCCTATTCCAACTTTTCACATTAACAGGAGTGAAACCACTCAAAACAAAAACGAATTTAAGGAGACAACAAGATGTAGAGCTGGATGAACACAGCAGGCC
>NW_025973107.1:0-9274 GCF_021869965.1 Rhincodon typus
TTCTGAAGAAGGGTCCAGACCCGAAACGTCAGCTTTCCTGCTCCTCTGATGCTGCATGGCCTGCTGTGTTCATCCAGCTCAACAGCTTGTTATCTCAGACTCCAGCATCAGCAGTTCCTACTATCTCCTAGTCTGAAGATGAGATGTTGTTCCTTCAGTTTGCGCTGTGATTCGCTGGAACACTGCAGCAGGCCGAGGACAGACACGTGGGAATGCGAGCAGGACGCGGTGTTAAAATGACCAGCTACAGGACGGTCAGGGGCCCTGCTTGCGCACGAACCGGAGGTGTTCTGTAAAGCAGTCGCCCAGGCTGCGTTTGGTTTCTCCTGTGTAGAGTAGGCCACATTGGGCACAGTGAATACAATACACAAGATGGGAGGAGGTCCAGGTGAAACGCTGCTTCACCTGGAAAGACTGTTTAGGCCCTTGGATGGTGAGCAGGGAGAAGGAGAAGGGGCAGGTGTTGGACCTTCTGCAGTTACATGGGAAGGTGCTATGGGAAGGAGGGGGCATAATGTTGGTGGTTGATGAATGGACTAGAGACTAGGTTTCTGTTGTAATGTATAAGAGATTTGAAATGACAGAATGCAGGCTGATACAGATGCTGCCAGACCTGCTGGGCTTTTCCAGCAACTTTGTTTTTGTTCCTGGTATTGAAACTGTGCTGGAAGACATTAATGAGGACAGTGCAGGGAGGTCTTAATTTTCAATGCAGTTCTGAGGGACTGCTGCAGGAACAGAGGTATTTCATTCAAGAACAGGTCAATGGAAGAATAAATTTATCCCTCAACCAAAAGGTAACGATCCTTTGCTGCTTTTGGGATCTTACTGTGTCCACAATGGCTGCTATGTTTCCTACAATGATAACAGTAACTGTCAAAAATATTGCATTTGCTGCAAAGTGCCTTAAGACATCCAGGGGTGGTCATAGAAAATCCTTTGCTGCTGAACACAGGTTCCCTCAAGTGGCAAAAGAGAGAAAACCACATCATCGAATCGAAACCGAAAGAACGGAGGATGCTGTAAATCAGGAACAAAAACAGAAATTGCTGGAAAAGCTCAGCAGGTCTGGCAGCATCTGTGAAGAAAAAAGTCAGAGTTAACGTTCCGGGTCCGGTGACCCTTCCTCAGAACTGGGTGGGCAAGAAGAAAGACTGGAACGGAAATCCTGTCGGAGGGAGGAGCTGAATTTCTCCAAAGTGGCCATGCCAAGAGGAGACGTAGCATGTCTACCTTGAAGAAATTCTGCCCCTCTCTCCAACAGGATTTCCGTTCCAATCTTTCTTCTTGTCTACTGACCAGTTCTGAGGAAGGGTCACCGGACCCGAAACGTTAACTCTGATTTTTTTATTCACAGATGCTTTTCCAGCAACTTCTGTTTTTGTACATCATCGAATTTGTACAGGATCCATTTGGATTATTATACCTTTGTGGGCTCCGTAAGGACTGTCTAGTTAATCCCACTCCTCATAATCTTTCACCATAGCTCTGTAAATGTTACCCTTCAAATATTTAAGCAATTCTCTTTTGAAAGTTACTTTTAAATCTGCTTCCAGGACCCTTTCGGCTAACAGCATGAGAGCCAGCAGTAAGGAGTGAAGCTTCGAAAGCTTGTGTTTTCAAATAAACCTGTTGAACCAGAAAAACCAAAAGAACTGCGGATGCTGTTCTGAGGAAGGGTCACCAGACCCGAAACGTTAACTCAGTTTTCTCCTTCACAGATGCTGCCAGACCTGCTGAGCTTTTCCAGCAACTTTGTTTTTGTTCCTGTTGGACCATAACCTGGTGATGTGTGATTTCTGACCTTATCCACCCCAGTCCAACACCGGCACCTCCACATCATAAATTAACCGCCACGCTTTCAACATTTCAAAATAACTGTTCAGTGTAAAAACTACATGATTGGTTGTAGGGTAGTGACAAGCTGCACTTGTGAAATAACATGTAGAAATGTAAGGTAAAGGTCCCTCTTTTAAAATGAAAATAAATTTTCCTCGACTCTTTTTAAACAGAAAATAAAGACCTCCCTACACTGTCCTCACTAAAATCTTCAGGACAGGTACAATACTGGGAACAAAAACAAAGTTGCTGGAAAAGCTCAGCAGGTCTGGCAGCATCTGTGAAGGAGAAAACAGAGTTAACATTTTGGGTCTGGTGACCCTTCCTCAGAACTGATGGTGGCTGGGAAAACTTCAGTTTATATGCAGAAAATAGGGAGGTGGGTGGGGTAGAGAGTAAACGATAGGATAGAGCCCAAGGAGAGAGAAAGACAGTTGGACAGACAAAGGAGTTGCTAACGATCAGGCTGGGAGGGTGAATAGTTGTTAATGGGGACTGTTAGTGACTAACAACAAGGGGTATGTAGAGGCAGGCTATGTGGTAACAAGGCCTGGTGTGTGGGGTGGGGGGCTGGGACATGGGAGAGTTTAGGCCCTAAAATTATTGAACTCAATATTGAGTCCGGAGGGCTGTAGGGTACCCAAGTGGAAAATGAGGTGTTGTTCCTCCAGCTTGCGTTGGGCTTCACTGGAACACTGTAGCAAGCCGGAGACAGAGATGTTGGCCAGGGAGCAGAGTGGTGCATTGAAGTGGCAGGCAACAGGTAGTTCAGGGTCTTTTTTACGAGCAGAACGTAGATGTTCTGCGAAGCGGTCACCAAGTCTACGCTTCGTTTCCCCAATGTAGAGGAGACCACATTGTGAGCAGCGAATGCAGTAGACCAGATTCTGGGAAGTACAGGTGAAGTGTTGCTTCACCTGGAAGGTATGTTTGGGCCCTTGGATACTGGGGAGGGAGGAGGTAAATGCGCAGGTGTTGCACCTTTGCCGGTTACAGGGGAAGGTGCCGTAAGGCTGTGGGGAGGTATTGGGGGTGAACGGACCCTGCGGAAGGCGGACAAGGGAAGGGAGGGGAATATTTGTCTGGAGGTGGCATCTTGCTGGAGGTGGCGGAAATGGAGTCTGATGATCTTCTGGATGTGGATGCTGGTGGGATGGTAGGTAAGGATAAGGGGAACCCTATCGCTGTTGCGGGAGGGAAGAGAAGGGGTGAGGACGGAAGTGCGGGAGATGGGTCGGACCTGGTTGAGGGCCCTATCAACAATGGAGCTGGGGAATCCTCATTTGAGGAAGAAGGTGGACATTTCGGAGGCTCCCTTGTCGAAGTTGGCCTCATCGGAACATATGTGATGGAGACGGAGGAACTGAGAGAATGGGATGGAGTCTTTACAGGAAGTGGGGTGTGAGGAAGTATAGTCCAGGCAGCTGTGGGAGTCAGCGGGTTTGTAATGGATATTAGTGGCCAGTCTATCCCCAGAAATGGAAACAGAAATGTCGAGGAAGGGAAGGGAGGAGTCAGAGATAGACTGGGTGAAAGTGAGGGCAGGGTGGAAATTGGAGGTGAAATTGATGAAGCTTTCCAATTCCAGACAGGAGAGGGAAGCAGCACCAACGATATAATCGATGTATCGGAGAAAGAGCTGTGGGTGGGGGCCGGAATAGGACTGGAACAAGGAATGTTCCACGTACCCCACAAAGAGACAGGCATAACTCGGGCCCATGCGGGTACCCATGGCAACCCCTCCTGGCTGGAGAAAATGAAAGGAGTTGAAAGAGAAGTTGTTGAGGGTGAGGACAAGCTCGGCCAAGCGGAGGAGGGTGGTGGTGGATGGGGATGGCTCCAGGAAGAAGCGAAGAGCCCTAAGGCCTTCCTGGAGGAGGATGGACGTGTAAAGGGATTGCACATCCCTGGTAATGAGGAGGCGGCTGGAGCCAGCAAACTCAAAGTTTTGAAGCCAGCATTTTCTACATCTCTTCTAGGCATGCCCACTTTGGAGAAATTCTGCTCCTCCCTCCAACAGGATTTTCGTTCCAGTCTTTCTTCTTGTCCACTCAGTTCTGAGGAAGGGTCACCGGACCCGAAACGTTAAATCTGTTTTTTCATTAACAGATGCTGCTAGAACTGCTGGACTTTTCCAGCAACTTTGTTTTTGTTCCTGATTTACAGCATCCACAGTTCTTTCAGTTTTTATTAGGTACAATACCGGGTACAGAGTAAGTACAGTGTAAAGCTCTGTCTATTCTTTCAAACTGAACTTAATATTTCCTCAACGTTGTTTCCAACAGACACTCCCAGGACAGGTACAGCGTAGGGTTAGATACTCAGTAAAGCTCCCTCTACACACTCTCCTATCAAACGCTCCCAGGACAGGTACAGCACAGAGTTAGATACTGAATAAAGCTTCCTCTACACTGTCCCCATCAAACACTCCCAGGACAGGGACAGCACAGGGTTCGATACAGAATAAAGCTCCCTCTACATTCTCCTCCATCAAACACTCCCAGGACATGTACAGCACAGGGTCAGATGCTCTGTAAAGCTCCCTCTACACACTTTCCGATCAAACACTCCCAGGACAGGGACAGCACAGGGTTAGATACAGAATAAAGCTTCCTCTACATTCTTCTACATCAAACACTCCCAGGACAGGTACAGCACAGGGTTAGATGCTCAGTAATGCTTCCTCTACACACTCCCCCATCAAACACTCCCAGGGCAGGTACAGCACAGGGTAAGATACAGAGTAAAGGTTCCTCTACATGATCCCCATTAGTGTTTGTTTAGAAGAGGATATGTAAAATCCAGACTTTAACAAAGTCACAAAGGAGACACGTGAATGTATGTTCACGGTGGTCAGATGAGCAGAGAAACCTTTTTCAAAGTGTGACAGTCTAATAAAATATTTGCATTTGGAGGGATTGCTTATTCACAGAAGTCAGCATGCAGGTACAGCGAACACTTAGGAAGGCAAATGGAATGCTGGCCTATATCACAAACAGCCTGGAATACAAACAGAGTAAAGAAGTATAGGCATTCGGTGAGACTACAGCTGGAGAACTGCGTTCAATCTGGGTCTCTATACCACAGGAAGGATTAATTTGCACATGAGGGATTGTAATGCAGCTTTATGAAATGTTTTTCCTGGAATGAGAGAGATGCTCAATGAGGAGAGATTGAGTAGAATGTGCCTATGCTCTGGATTTTTGAACAACGAGAAAGGATTTCATTGAAATATGTGAGATTCTTAGAACTTAGAGCGTAGGTTCTGAGAGGATGTTGCTTTTGGCTGGGGAGTCTAAAACAAGGAATGGGGAAATTGTAGTCTCAGGGGGCAGCATGGTGACACAGTGGTTAGCACTGCTGCCTCACAGCACCAGGGACCCCGCTTCAATTCCACCCTCAGGTGACTGTCTGTGTGGAGTTTGCACATTCTCCCTGTGTCTGCATGGGTTTCCTCCCACAGTCCAAAGATGTGCAGGCCAGGTGGATTGGCCATAGTGTTCAGGGATGGGTAGGTTAGGTGGGTTATAGGGGGATGGGTCTGGGTGGGATGCTCTGAGGGTCAGTGTTGAGCTGAAGGGCCTGTTTCCACACTGTAGGGATTCTATGAATAAAAGTAAAAAGTCAGTCTTGAGGAGCTGATTAACCTTTCCCAGACCCTTTCTGAATTAAAACAACAAACTTTGTTTTAACCTGTGCTCTTGATAAACCAGCAAAAATTATAAACATGACGTTGTGTCCAATTATTACAGTTTTCTTAAGTTATTTACCTCAATAAATAAATACTTGTATTTTTTATTTGTTGTTCAATCAAATGAAATATCATATGAGTTGATTCAATTTCTCCTCAAATACCACAATCTCTGAGTAGTCAGTAAAAGATGCAAGCGAGAAGGCTCTCTGCTGGTAGGTTTTATTTAAGGCAAAGTTTAACTTTTATTTAAGCGATTTATGCTGTAAATAAAGTATAACATTGATGTGCATACCCCCAGAATTACACTTGTATGTTTTACATTGATTATGTGGACCTCTTGATCAACCAGAATATTTATAGAATCCCCACTGTGTGGAAACAGACCATTCAGCCCAAGTCCATACCAACCCTTTGAAGAGCATCCCACCCAGACCCATCCCCATCCCCGCTACCCTGCATTTCCCATGGCTAATACATCTAATCTACACAGCCCTGGACACTACAGGGCAACTTAGCATGGCCAACCCACCTAACCTGCACATCTTTGGACTGTGGGCGGAAACCAGAGCATCCAGCAGGACCCACACAGACACGGGGAGGATGTGCAAACTCCACACAGAGAGGTGCCCGAGGGTGGAATCGAACCCAGGTCCCTTGCGCTGTGAGGCAGCAGTGCTAACTACTGAGCCACCATGCTGCCCACTCCTGGCCCTGTAGGGGCCGGTTAATAAAACATTTGCCAAATTATAAATCAGAAACCAAGGCAGAAAATAGTCAGTGAGTATGTGCTAAGAGAATCTTTGACGTGGGAATTTCTCCCCTGTAACATAGCTGTGTGTTTGATTCCACCCCCGACTCATTCGCGTTTTCAGTTCCAATTTCACGTGACTCAGTTGGAGACAATGTTTTTATTTATTGTGTGAGGAATTGGTTGGTGAGTGACAGGGGATGGTAGTTTTGAATACAGCACAATAACCGCACAACCCCTTCAGAATCTGAGTCAGACATCCCTGCGGGAACCATCCCCAGTCCCAGGCCAAGCCTGGCTTCTTGCTCCTGGACAAATATCTTTGACCTAAAAAGGTTTGGTGATGATTTTAATGAGTTTCTGTGGCATCTCTTTGGCTTGTGTTTTCAGAAATGGTTTAAGTTGTAGCAATGTGAAACATAGAAAATTTAAGCCGCAGGCCATTTGGCCCATCATGCGGTTCCAGTCACTGTAGGTCGTGACTTCAGCGATGACACCAGCTAAAACCACATGTAAACTTTCCCCTTCTACACCTGCCTCTTACCAGTCACACTCAAGTCAATGGTTTGAGCATAGGGACCAAATGTAATATTTCCAAGTTTCGGCCGACTTCACAAGACTAGGTGGGAATGTGCGTTGTGAAGATGTGAAGAACCTTGAAGGAGATTTGGAAATGCTGAGCGAGCAGGCAGGGACATGCACAATGAGAACTAATGTTGATTAGTGTGAGGTGATCAACTTTGGTGGAATGCAGAGTATTTCCCAAATGGAGAAGCATTGGAACCTGCAGATACCCAGAGGGATCCGGCGCCTTTGCCCATTAGCCCTTAAAAGTTACAGTACAGTGCAGCTAAGAATTAGGAAGGCAGACAGTACGTTGGTCTTCATTGCAAGGGGATTTGAATACAAGGGTAAAGGCATCTTGCTTCAGTTGTATGGAGCCTCAGTGAGAGCGTACCTGGGGTATTGTGTGCAGTTGTAACGGTGGATATTCTTGTCATTGAGACACTGCAGGAGAAGTTCACTCAACTTGGATAACCACAAGACCATAATATGTTGGAACACAAGTAAGCTATTCAGTCCATCGGATGCTCTGACATTCAATCAGATCTGATAATCCGCAACTCCACTTTCCTGGAACAGGGTCTTCAGCCCTCCAAGCCTGCACCAGCACATTTCACCCTTCCACATGTCTTCACTTATTCCCTTCCTATTCATGTGTTTGTCCAGGTGTTTCTTGAATGTTGATGTTGTATCTGCCTCCACCACCTCCTCTCGCAGCATGTTCCAGGCACTCATCACCCTTTGTGTGAAAAAGGTGCCTCGCACATCTCTTTTAAACTTCTCTCCTCACCCCTTGAACCTGTGTCCCCTAGTAATTGACCCCTCCAACCTGGGAAAAAGCCTCATTACTTTCCACTCTATCCATACCATTCACAACCTTATAAACTTCTATCAGGTTGCCCTCAACCTCCTGCATTCGATTGAAAACAAACTCAGCCTATCCAACCTTTCTGCATAGCTAAAATCCCCCATACCAGGCAACGTCGTGGCAAACCTTTATTGTACCCTCTCCAAAGCATCCACATCCTTCTGGTAGTGTGGTGACCAGAACTGTATGCAATATTCCAAGTGTGGCCTAACTGAAGTTCTATAAAGCTGCAGCATAACTTGTTTATCCTTATATTCAGTGCCCCTTCCAATGAAAGCAAGCATGCCATATGCCTTTTTTTTACTACTTTATCTACCTGCACTTCTACCTTTAGTAATCTGTGGACCTGCATACCCAGATCCCTCTGCATATCAATATTCTGAAGGGTTCTGCCATTCACTGTATAATTTCTACATGGACTTGACCTTCCAAAATGCATCACCTCATACTTGACCAGATTAAACTCCATTTGCCATTTTTCTGCCCATGCCTCCAACTGATCTATATCCTGCTGTATCCTCTGACAATCCTCCTCACTATCCGCATCTCCACCAATCTTTGTATCATCTGCAAACTTACTAATTAGACCAGCTACGTTTTTCTCCAATTCATTTATGTAGATCACTAAAAAGCAGTGGTCCCAGCACTGATCCCTGTGGAACACCACTAGTCACAGCCCTCCATTCCAAAAAGCATCCTTCCACCGCTACCCGCTGTCTCCTACGACTAAGCCAGTTCTGTATCCATCTTGCCAGCTCACCCCTGATACCATGTGGCTTCACCTTTTGTACCAGTCTGTCATGAGGGACCTTGTCAAAGACTTTATTGAAGTCTACGTAGACAACATCAACCGCTTTTCCCTCATCAATCATCTTCGTCACCTCCTCAAAAAAACTCAATCAGGTTAGTGAGGCATGATCTCTCACAGACAGAACCCTGCTGCCGATAGCTAATAAATCCATTTGCTTCTAAATGCGTGTAGATCTTGTCCCTGAGAATCTTTTCCAATAATTTCCCTATTACCGAGGACTGTAATTTCCAGGATTATCCCTGCTACCTTTCTTAAACAGTGGGACAACTGGCTATTCTCCAGTCCTCTAGGATCTCACCTGTATCCAAAGAGGATACAAAGATGTCTGTCAATGCTCCAGCAATTTGTTCTCCTGCCTCCCTCAATATTTTGGGATACATCCCTCCCAGGGACTTATCCACTTTAATACTTTTTAAGATGCACAACACCTCTTCCCTTTTAATAGCAACTTGGCTTAGAAACTCGACACTCCCTTCACTGAGATCATGCTCCATCAATTCCTTCTCTTTGGTGAATACCGACACAAAGTGTTCGTTTAGGACCTCACCCGTCTCTTCTGGCTCGACACATTTCATTCTGTCGTCATGCTCAAGCTGCTTTAATAATAATTGAATATCAGCAGATTTTGGTATTTCATTATCTCTCTTGTATTTCCTCGAAACTCAAGTGCAGCACTCATCTTTCAATTATTTCTGTCTTCTTATTTCTGATAGGCAATGCCACCCCCAGTTTACCCGCCAAGTCAATCAA
>NW_025973108.1:0-9273 GCF_021869965.1 Rhincodon typus
AGCCTTTCTGATGAAGGGTCTAGGCCCGAAACGTCAGCCTCTCTGCTCCTATGATGCTGCTTGGCCTGCTGTGTTCATCCAGCCCTGCACCTTGTTGTCTTTGGCTAGGGTGGTGAATTGTGGGTCTATGTGCATATCCCACAGACTCTGAGATTGTTGGATCTAGCTTCAGGCAGGCAGGCAATTGCATGCTGGAGAAATAGGATCTTCTCCAGCAGAGTCCAAGATCCTCCTCTAATAGAGAGTGAGGAGTCGAAGGGTGGACATTCTACCACCCGTTTTGGCCCTTTCAGTGTTGCTATGGGTTGTTTACTCCTGGAATGAGAGGGGGATGGGGGTAATGTGGTGAACAGTGTGAGATGAAAGAGGTGGTATGGGTGTTATTTCTGTTGCAGGTGAGGTAGAGTGTTGAGGTGTCCTGAGTGAGTGAATATGATTAGTAGGGGGTTTTGGTGGGTGGGAGAGAATACAGTATGCTACATGCAGTGATGAAAGTGATAGAGCCATGAGCCTTGTGGGAGGTGGGTGCAGTAGCTGAAATAGAGTGAGTGTGAGTTTGCAGGTAGGAGAAGGTTATCCACCTTCTTCCTGTACTGCAGGGTGCTTCTCTGAACCATGGAGACCACAATGTCCTGGATGGCAACTTCCATCCGGGCTGGCAGATGGTGTAGTGTCCTCTAGTTATTCTGGGGAAAGAGGGCAGCCCTCCTCTGCACCATCCCCTCCAGATCCCTATCCATGAAGAAGGTCGCCAATTTTCCATTGTCTGCCATGTCCAGGGCCAGTGTGTTCTGTTGTGTAGAGATGCTCTGGGATGCCAGAACTTAACTAGGCATGTCATAGTGTTCTAAAGATGGTACGGGAATCAGGCACCTGGAATATGCAACACTAATGAATACTTCCAGCTACAATTAGTGGGAGAATTGGATTCACATTGGGTGAGAGGGGTATCATAAGGGTGGGATTAGTTATTAAAAAGGTATCATTGGGGCCAAAGTGAAAGAAAATTTGCTAGGCCTCATGAAGAGAATCCATCAATGAAACTCATTGAAAATTACACTGAAGCAAAAAGTCATTTGATGTAGCCCTCTGTCTTCCCAATATGCAGAGAGGCACAATTAAAATGCAAGTTAACCCAGGTTGCTCTTGCATACCATCTAGTGGGCAGTAACATTAGGGAATTGGAGGCAGCCAGGGTCACACCTTTTCAGTTTGGGAAATGTATAAACTTGGGAATAAATAGAAAGAAGTAAACAAACACTATTAGAGCAGTATTTTAACTGCAATTATTAAAACTGTATGTCCAAATTAAATTCAGTATAATTTATTGGATCTTTACATGAAAAGTTTTGTTTTTTGGAAGAAAACTATTTTAAAAATTCCATTCAAACTAGCATATCTAGCTCTAATGATCAGCCCCCACATGTTGCACCGAGCAGGCTTTTCCCTAATTTTTCTGACGACACATAAAATAATACTGTGCCATTAACAAGAGAGATACATAAAACTCTAAAATTCAGAACCTTACTTTTTATTGGGATGATTAGCTGGGGGATAACTGGAAGAATCTTCATGCCACCGTGTTCTAGCATGTCATGTATCCCCTGCCGCGCAAAGAAATCATATGGGTGTGCAGTATCACAGAGACCATCAAAGAACAGAGGCAGATAATGATGATAGTCTAATTTCTCAATCTCCACCTGAAAGAAAACAATGAAACCTTAAATTTGTGTTTTCTTATAACAATTAATAAGACTAATAAAACTTTTAATTTTAGGGACTATTTTTGAGTTACATTTGTTCCAATACTGTTTTTTTAAAGAAGTAAATTAAGTGGTGAGTGGGATTTAATGATCCTGTTTGGCAAGTTCCAGTTAGTGGAAGGTGCTGTCTTATTGGGTGAAAGGGTACAAGGTGGAGATCAAGTCTAGCAAAATGAGGTTTCCTAAGTGTCAACTTAAAGGTCACTTAAAGGCTTCACTCCAACCTACAGCACTCAGCAGCAGGGGCAGGGAGCACCATCTGGAGAGGCTAGCCTGCAAATCCTGTCAGATTTTCCAGCATTCAATCGGCGTCCCTCATTCATTAGTACACTATAAACAATCATAAGGTCAATAAATCTGCAATCATGAAGACCACCCTGGGCAGGATGCCTCCCCTGCTCTTGTCTTCAGCACCATCTCCCAACCATGATCCTCATTCTGCCAACACTTACCTCTCTCCAGGGATCCATTATTCATCCCTGCTGAAAGATCCATTGTAGTGTTGGCAGTGGCCACTCCTTTTAGAGGTGATGTGAATATATGAAATAAGAGAAGTAGACCAATTTGGTCCCTCAAGCCTGCTCCATCATTCAAAAATATCATGGCTGATATGTTCATATTTCGAATTTTACATTACTGTCTACTCTCAATAATCAGTGATTCCAGGCTGAACAAGAATCTATTACTTTCTGAGGCACAGAGTTCCAAAGTTGTACAACTCTCTTAAAGAAAAAAAGAATTCTCCCATCTCTGTTCTGAAAGTGAAACCCTTCATTTTAAAACTGTGTCTCTTAGGTTTGGACTGATGCACAAGAGAAAACATCCTTTCCACTTCCAGCTTGTGAAGACCATTCAGGATCTTAACCACTTCAATCAAGTTATCCCGCACTCTTTTAAACCCCAATAGAAACAAGCCCAGCCTGTCCAATTTATCCTCATAAGACAACCCACTCATTAATCTGGTGAACCTCCTCTGAACAGGCTCCAATGCATTTACATCCTTCCTTACGTAAATGGAGCAAACTGCACACAGTGTTTGTCTGTATTGGAAGGCTGTCAATCTTTGATTGGCCAAGACCCCTCAGGAGTGGTATTTCCTCATGCCTAATTAGACAAGAGGCCTAACACTTCACAGGTAAATGACAGATTGGAATGCTTGCCAGAGAATTGGACTCCTACCAGTTCTCCAATATTGAGTGAGACCCTATATTAAATCCTGCTGATGTTATCGTAATATTCTTTCAATCAAAATCTCTAATTATTAACCTTTTGCTAAACTGCTCAATGGACCTATTTACTATTGGCTAAATGTTGTACGATGACAGATCCATTTGCAAAGAGTCATTGTTGATACATTTTGGACCAGAATTTAAAACACTGAATATTGCTATGAAGTGAAAAATTAGAACAAGAGGAGGCAATTCAGCCTGTCAAACTTCTTTCATCATTCAATATGGTCATGGTTCATTGATACCAAACTCCAATTACTCAAATTTGATCTACAATCCTTTGATAGTCTTACCAAATAAAAATCTGTCAATCTCAGTCTTGAAAATTCCAGATATCTGATTCACTTTGTGTGAACAAGGGCTTCTGAATTCGTGAATGGCTTAATTCTAAACTTAGGATTTGCCCCTTTGTTCTGATTCACTCAGAAAAGGAGTTTCATTTCCTACTTTATCAAATCCCTTGATAACTTTAAACACCACAGTTAGATTATCCATCAATTTCCTATGCTAAAGGGGATGCAAGCCACATTTGTGCAATCTGTCCACATAATTTAACCTCTTAAGCCTTTTAACCTCTCATTTTTCTTCAAACTCCCACTAAAACGAATACATTCTTTCTGAGGTGTTGTACTCAACATTGAGTACCTGCAGAAAAAACAGGAATTGCTGGAGAAACTCAGCAGGTCTGCTATCATCAGCCGAAAGAATCTGAAGAATCTTACGAAGGGTCACTGGACTTGAAACGTTAACTCTGTTTTTTCACTACAGATGCTGCCAGACCTGCTGAGTTTCTCCAGCAATTTTTGTTTTTGTTTCAGATCTCCAGCATCTATAGTTCTTTGCTTTATTTTATTTTGTTTTATACCTGGAGCGTAGAATCCTTCGACTTATCTTTGGTTTAAAGACCAATGTTAATTTAGATTTAGTAATTATATATTGTATCTGTACAATAGTTTTAAGTGATTTTTGTATGTTCAGATTCAGATTTCTTTGCTTTTCCGCAAATTATAATTTTTCACCATTAACAAAAATTCCAACCTGTTCATGGTGAATTCTTCTCCACATTCTCTTCATCTACCATGGACATCTCTTCATGTCCATTTGTTTCATATCTTTAATGCATCCACATTTTACCTTGCCATTCTCTTTCTCGTATATCTTTATTAAAAAAAAACATCATGTGATGTCTTTTCCAATATTTTTATATTCTTTTATCATGCTTATTATTTTCTTTGCTTGAACATGTTGCTGTCCCAAACTATTAATTCATGATTGTCTTTTCAATTTTTATGCTAGCTGCATATTTAATAATTTTGTGCACTTGAGTTTGAAGGATTGTAGAGATAGCTTTGTTTTTTTGGTTAAAGGCAAATGAAAAGAGACGTTGGAACTTTTCAACATGCCATTTCTTGGAAAGCATATGGTTGCAGATAACTGCTGGTCCTGGTTGGTTGAACTCCACTTCAGGGAAAATATCTGACTGGTTTTATTACTTGATTTATAGCTGTTCTGTTTGAACATTGTTTTGTAGAAGTTAGGAAGGGGAGGTAAAATCCCTCTGATAATTAAAATCGAAACACAAGCCCTCAATCTGTTACTGCGGGAGTAGAGATGCCCTTCTAATAATTAAACCCGAAACATCCAGATAAGCTCCCCTCACCTTGCCTAATCTGTTAAACTGTTACGGAGATGGGAGGTTAAATGAAAAAAAAAATCCTGATAGTCACTTTATAACTAACAAGCAACAATTTATTTATTTAACCCTAACAGTGAAGAAATTAACAGAACTACTAACAAACCAAACAATTCCTGCCCAACTCCAAACTATTCCCTAACTGTACAAAATTCTACCGGAATGCTGTTCAAATAAACACAAGAACCACTATATAAAACCCAATTAATAAGACAACAATAAATTTAAACTTAATCTCTCCAAGTTTGCACAGACTGTGTCTTCTGGAAGACTCTGCCTTCTCCAGCATTTCTTCTGTTGATCTCAAGTCACAAATGTCTTTCACTGCTGATCTTGCTGTCATGGATGTTTTCTCTATAATTTCCTCTGTGAGGACTCTGCGCTGAAAAAACCCCATGGTACCTTTGATTAATTAGATGGTGCGATTTTTAAGGCAGCTTAATGTTTTTTTTTGTGAGACCCAAATTTATTCCTTAGATGGCGAATTTGCTTTCATTCAGATGGCTGTTGACTCTCCCCAGTTTTCCAAATACCCTCATTTTTATATCCTTGATGGCCCATCCATTTTCTAACAATATGGTTGGTTTCTAGGTTGTCAACACAATCAGATTCAAACTTGATAGGTTTTTAGTATCTAAGAGCTTGGTTTAAATTGATTGGCTAAATTTGAAAAGACTTGTTGTCTTGGTAAAAATGCTGCTTGGCTGTTCAATACAAAATGTTTCCATTCAGGCACTCTCTGCACACCTGCACTTTAAGTTGCTGTTCAGACATCCATTTTAACCGAAAAAAAACACATCTTTTGAAGGGACAACGCAATGTTCGCCCCCATTTGACAATTTTACAATTTTACACACGCTAACTTTGCCACAGTAGATTTGGAGATGGTTTTGGATTTTCAAAAACAGATAAAAATAACATAAAACTGCAACTGCTGGAAATTGGGAATAAAAATAGAAAATGCTAGAGAAACTCAACAGGTCTGGCATTGTCTATGGAGTGAGACACAGAGTTAACATTTTAACTCCAATGACCAAAAAAGAAGCATGAGATTCAAAATGTTAACTGTTTTTTTCTCCACAGATGCGGCCAAACCTGCTGGGTTCATCCAGCATTTTCTGTTTTTATTTCCCATTTCAGGTCTCCAGTTCTGGAAAAATCCTTGCTGAGAAACTAGTCTGAAATCTTACTGACCTCGAGAAGAGTGTCAATTCTGATTTTCCTGATTAAACTGCATGTGTGAAGATGTCAGAAATATCTATCTGTATTTGTTGACACCTGTCTACAGACGTCAGAAGATCAGACTGACTGCCATCTGAACATTTCAAATCTTATTCTTTTTGTCTTCAAGAGATAAAACTTATTGTCCAAAGTTGTTTTTTTACTCAAAGTCAATTCTTGTATTCTGAGAAATTCACTTTTCTCATTTTAACCATTGTGTCTGTGTGTGAATTATTAAGATGGGTAAGCACTTACATTTACATATTACAAACTAAGTAATTAAACAAAACTAATCAGTCATTGAGAGATAGTAGGAACTGCCGATGCTGGAGAATCTGAGATAACAAGGTGTAGAGATGGATGAACACAGCAGGCCAAGCAGCATTAGAGGAGCAGGAAAGCTGAGGTTTCGGGTCTGGACCCTTCTTCAGAAAACAACGTCAGCTTTCCTAGTCCTCTGATGCTGCTTGGCCTGCTGTGTTCATCCAGCTCTACACCTTGTTATCTTTAATCAGTCATTGAGTAAGTTTTGTTTTACAATAAATCTTCAATCTTCATTGAGTAAGTTTTGTTTTACAAAAAATCCTTAATTTTGTCTTATGAAAGAAATGTTTGATAGATCTTTTTCTTTTAAGTCTAATAAAAACAAAGCATATAATGTCAGGGACCAGGAAAATCAATTACATTCATGTTGAGGCCCATGGAATAGTGAAACTACAGAAAGGCAGTGCTCTCCCCCAATCCTCATCAGAACAAACTTGATATTACCTTTGCCCCATTTATTGAGTATTATTGTTCAACTATATAAGTGGAAGTTTTGCCTTTTAGGACACACTGTCACTGTGCCATTTCAGTATTTTATCAAATACCTCCTTGAATGCATTCCAGCGTTGTTTTAAAAAGCACCTACAATAACAATGGCACTCAATTCACTGTGGTTTGATTTCCATCTTTTTGAAGGCTGTTTTAAAGAAATTTAAAATATTGGTTTGTGACTATTGCTCCTTCTGCTCAAACCTACCATCAATGATCAATCATATTGTAATCACTGTTTGCAAGATATTCTTGACAGCTAGGTTGATACGTGATTCTGGTTCTTTACTTATTATTAATCTAATGCTGTCTTATTGGTTCTTTAACATTATGGGTGCAAATTGTGATGCACATAGTTGCACCATTTCATGTGACTCATGATGCCAGCTACATGCATTATGACCTTTGAACTGGTCTGTTGAGAAAAAGGTGTATTTTCTGCTTTCATCGAGTATGTTAATTTGACTAAAGTAACACTAACATCACAAATTTGAACAATGAATGTACAGAAAACAAGGTATTGTTCATTGAGGCAAAAAAAAAGCATCAAGCTGAAAAATGGAACATACATGAGTGTTAATTAAGTGGCCAAGTGGCTATAATTACTTATTTGATTTATTTATTGTCATGTGTATCTTGTTGCAAAATACAGTGCCGCCCCCAAAAAAAAAACAAAACATAGAATAAAAAGGCAGAAAAATGAAGAAATAAAGACAGTGGCCAACTTTACAGTTCTTCTTGTTAAGTGCTCCATCATGTGTCATGGGCCTGGTGGCCAGGCATGAGTCTCCTTCACCGCACGAAAGTTGCCAGTCTTCAGAGCCATCTTGCCTTCACTGACACACTTGCCACAACGATTCCTTGCTTGACCTTGCTAATGCAGATGCCACCAATGCTGCTGGGTACTGCCCTGGCCCAAATGTGACTGTGCCACTGCCATGAGTCTGCTTCAGGCCCATCTTGTTGATGCAGCCACTGCTGAGGTCACTGGGTCTTGTACTAGGCCAACTCACCTCTGCTGCCATTTCCATGAATCTATGCTGGAAGCTGATGTCGCTGGAAACCCAAACCCACCTCCAACACCGCTGCCACGAGTTCATACTGCTGGACCTACCCGAGTCTGTGCTGCTAGGCCCAGTTGTCGAAGCCACAAACCTTGCTGTAGGCAGCCCATGATATGGACAACAAGCTCCTCCCTGGTTCCTCGCTCAGTCCTTCTCACTGCTGTTCTACTGAGCGTCATTTTATACTTGTTTGTGAGATGCTGCTTGAGGTTCTCATGGTTCCGAATGAATACAACGCTATTTTCCTCTTCCCCACCTGCACCACTAATGCCTCCAGATTCACATCCAACACTCTAAAACACTGTCATGGTCTACTCTGCAATAATTCATATTGCAATGATATTTTTGAATTCCTTCATTTAGTCTGATTTTGAAAGAATTTGGCTTTCCCTGTCTATCTAAAATTCAATCAGCATGGTCAGGTCATGAATGGTGGCCCCCCAAGCACCAGGCTTTCTCAGAATTTAGCCCATTGTCCACTGTAAATTCTAGAAATTTATTGCCTTCATTACTTGAGTTGTTTAACTTCTCCAATCTGTGAAAATTAAAGTCTCTAATAATAACAGCATTGTTTCTGATACATACTTCTATGATTTCTATGTCGATACATTTTCCCACTAGTTCATTGTAATAGTGATGGAGGTCTATAGAAAACATCAAACATTGTCTTAAATTATTTTTGCTGTTCTCTTGTTCTACCATTTCCAATGCTTGTTCATGCTTGCTGAAATTCTTTCTCTTCACTATTGTGGTTATATTTGCAATCAAAATTGCCACTCTTTCTTTTTTCCCAATTTCCCAGTGATTCTTGTGATCTTCTAGTCAGGAATACTTGGCTTCCATTCTTTCCCAGCTTGTAACAACAACTGCATATCTTTTAAGATAACAAGGTGTAGAGTTGGATGAACACAGCTGGCCAAGCATCAGAGGAGCAGGAAGGCTGACGTTTCGGGCCTACACCCGTCTTCAGAAATGGAGGAGGGGAAGGGGGTTCTGAAATAAATAGGGAGAGACGGGGAGGCGGATAGAAGATGGATAGAGGAGAAGATGGGTGGAGAGGAGACAGACCGGTCAAAGAGGCGGGGATGGAACCAGTAAAGGTGAGTGTAGGTGGGGAGGTAGGGAGGAGATAGGTCAGTCCAGGGAGGACGGACAGGTCAAGGGGGCGGGATGAGGTTAGTAGGTAGGAGATGGGGGTGGGGTTTGAGGTGGGAGGAGGGGATAGGCGGGAGGAAGGACAGGTTAGGGAGGCGGGGACGAGCTGGGCTGGCTTTGGGATGCGGTAGGGGGAGGGGAGATTTTGAAGCTTGTGAAATCCACATTGATACCACTGGGCTGCAGGGTTTGCAGTATACCACATTGGCAGATGTGCAGGTGAACATCTGCTTGATGTGGAAAGTCTTCTTGGGGCCTGGGATGGTGGTGAGGGGGGAGGTGTAGGGGCAGGTGTAGCACTTCCTGCGGTTGCAGGGAAAAGTGCCAGGTGAGGT
>NW_025973109.1:0-9273 GCF_021869965.1 Rhincodon typus
CGACTGGGAGGTGCAGTTGTTTAGTGCGAACTGAGCGTAGGTGTTCTGCAAAGCGGTCCCCAAGCCTCCGCTTGGTTTCCCCGATGTAGAGGAGGCCACAACGGGAACAGCGGATGCAGTATACCACATTAGCAGATGTGCAGGTGAACATCTGCTTGATGTGGAAAGTCTTCTTGGGGCCTGGGATGGGGGTGAGGGGGGAGGTGTAGGGGCAGGTGTAGCACTTTCTGCAGTTGCAGGGGATGTTGTAGGGTTTGGTGGTGCTACTGGAAGTCTAAAAATGAAGGTATATGAATTTTCTCAGTGCAGGTGTGGGCACTAATAAGTACACACCTGCTTACACTTCTTTGCATAAGAACACATCAGTTCATACCCTCATCAAAAGTAGAGAAGAAATATTTTGTGACACAACTTCCTGAAAATTGAGAAGGGAAATGATACAATGCACACATATAAGGATTTGCACTCATGACATACAACTTTCAAACTCAAAACAAATGGTTTTTCTATATGCTTTTGTTTTAGTTGGGCACATGCTTAAATGGAACTTAGATTAATGTTCTCAATTTTTGAACATTATGTTGATCTGCATGGAACTGTTACTTGAATCTGAGCGGTGAGATATAGAAAATTGTTTATTTTACATGATTAAATCTTTTCACCAACTTGTGTGCACAGTTGCTGCAGGCCAAAGGTTTAGGTCTCACCTACAGAAATTAGATGATTATTGGCAACCAGACTGTCTCTGTCCCTCAAAATGCAGGATATAAATTTAGCTCAAAGACTAAAAACTGCAATAAGCACATGATTCACCCCTGTGTTTTAACTAACCAACATCATCAGAATTGTCCTAGCCCCTGGGTTTATTTTTACCTTTCTTGCTATCTGTTTATATCAGTCATCTGTCTCATTTTCTTGGAGTTCTAGAATATAGATTGGATTTTAGGATATCTCTTGTACTGCACCTTCTGTGCAAACAGCAATAGTAGTTTGATTGAATAATTAAAACTTCTTTTTGAATTAAAATAAGCTGCCTCATATTGAAGTTATTCTACTTTGTGACTACTGTTAGGTATTTAGGAATACAACTCAATCCTGTTGTCTTCAGTCATCTCCTTCACATTTCCCTTTCCCTGAGAAAGATCAGTTTCACTGCAAAAAAAACCCATCAGAACTTCCAACCCACTCGATAAATGAATTTGAAAGAAGAGGAGGTCTAGCTCGGGGGATAAAATGCTGACACCCACGGGCAGGATTTGTTGGTTCAGCATTTCCAATTTTCGACTCATTCTGAACCAACAAGGCACCAACAGGCCATGTCCGAGTTATATCCCATCGGTCAACCCGCAACGAGAACACATCTGGGGTCCGATTAACTGTCCTTTATACCGTGAACGGATAAAAATTTCCTCCATTCTTTCAGGTGGTTCTAAAATATCCCTGTGGCAGAAAACCACGATGCCCGTGACGACGGACAAATTAAATAATCGCTCCATTTTTGCAGTTATGTGCAAACTTTGAACCCCTGTTTCCAATTCTTGAGCACCCGAAAACAGATGGAAGTGCGTGCTCGCTGCCTGGAGATTCCTACTCCCTGAATTCACATTTTTTTTCCTACCTATGAAGCTGGAGATCTATGTTTTATACGTTTCCTACACACACACGCAAACACACACACGTACACAATGACACGCGATTCCTTACACATTTACACACGGGCATATGCACGCTCAAGATTATTCAACGTTATCTCTTGCACGCTTACGGTCACAATCACACACACAATGTCACTTACTATCATTTGCGCATAGGCGCGCAGACCATCCTTTTCTAATATTTGTATTGATGGGTTAAACATCTATTTGCACTCATGTGACTAGTATACCCACTTACTTGTACATTTATTTAAGCGCTGACAGATTTTTACATTCCCCATCACCATTTTTTCTCCCTCTGCAGTTTGAATACCAACTCATAATAATCCAATTTCTTTTGTTTCCTACCTCTTCGGGTTCCTGTTAGTTTCCAAAAAAAAACTGCGGGCTCCCACCCAGGCGTCTTGCTTTGAAGAGCTTCTGTGAAAATTCAATTCCTCATTAATGCATTGCACATAATTTCGAAAATGCTCGATGTCAGCAGCGCAACATATAGAATGAAAAAGTGCATCTGCACTGCACATGAACAAAATAAGAATTACCTTCAGCGTGTAGTTTGTTTGTGAACCGCGGTGTTGCCCCCTGATCCAGTGTATTGTCTTGCCAGCCTGTGTTGTGTGTGTGTGTATATCCTTCACATTCTCACTCGCTGTTTCAGCACCGCATCAGCACGGACACCTCCCGGACTCAGCACATTCCGCCAGCCTCCTGGAACTCAAGTTATTTATATCTTTTTTACACATACAGCACATCAAACAGTGCAACAGAAAAAAAAAAATGCTGATATTTACAGAGCTGCCTCACAAATGCAAGGCAATCAATTCTCTCTCCCTACTGCCTCCTCCCCCTACACACACACTCACACACCATTCATCCGTGACTTTTATTGCATTTGAGATTGTTCGTTGCCAACGTTTTTCCCACTCGAAGTAAACTCTGCAGCATGCACAAACCGCTGAATTGCTTATTTCTCCCTCTCGAGGCGATAGCTTGCAGGGGAGCTCAGCGGATGGTGCTATGGACGAATGAGTCCTTCCAATAAACTGGGAGCAGAGAGAAGCAGGCCGAGCGATGGGTACCTCCGACCGACTGCAGTTTTTTTTTTCATTTGATTGGGGTTAGGTCCTCAGCGAAGCGCCTTTCAGAAACTCTGTGGCAATCAAACGTTTTATCGGCTCCTGGAACCATTCGCCTGGGAATAAAGATACCCTCTTTCCTGAGGGTTTTCATTCGACACTCACCACACTTTCCCTATTCAATTTCAATCTCCGCCGTAACTTCAAACTGCGAATAAGCGACTTCTTAAACCCCTTTTGCTTTCAGATTGAGTTCTTTACGCCGGAAGATTCCGAAAAACAAGATCACCCAGCTCCAAAAGAAACCAACCTGTTTGCCCTTTATTTTTAACCTCACATGCAGTTTTCCTCAGCCCAAATTTAGCTTCAGAAATACATGACCTGATGCCAGCGCGTCGCTTCAAATTCCTTGGCTCATTATTTTAAACAGATTAAAGCTTCTTTCATTTGTATTGTTACGCATTAGTAAATTAGAAAATACAATGTCTTGGCTTATATTACTTCCTTTCGACCTCCAATTAAATACAGTTTTTACACTAAAGGAAGTATATTTGTAGCGTTCTCATGGATCCACCAATCACGTACTTCAACTCAAATCTGAATTACCTCTTGTCGATATAAAATCAGGTCTAGGACTGAGCCGAGTGATCGTCGCTTCCTTATGAGACACGTGTAATGCAAGAGTTCAGAAAGCGGTCCCGAGATTATATGTAGAACGAGGGCGGCGTCGGGTGTGATCTAAATGGCTGGACTCAGGTCACTTGACAAATCACCTCCAACAGGTACCTTGGGTTTGTAATTTCATGACTAGCTGATTCAGAAACTCCTCATGCCAATGTCACCACTCATTAAAGGTCACAAAATACCTTATGGAGAATTTGGAGGAAGCAAAACAAAAATACTGAAACAAATCTTTCTCGCAACTGCGGTTTGATCACAGCATAATGTACATAATAAAGCGCAATACTGAACGAAATCAAAATAGAGAGGGCTGAAAATACTCAACGTCTCTGGAGAGAGGACCAGAGTTAATGTTTCAGTACAGTGATTTCCCGTCAGAATTTTAGTCTTTCAGATGAGATTTCAAACTGAGTCCATACTCGTCCCTTCACATGGACATTAAACATCCCGTGATACTGTTTGATGGAGAGGGGAGGTGTCACGGGCAATATTTATTCTGCCCACATGACGAAAAACCAATTTATCTGGCTATTATTAAAATCGCTGCTCGTGGGATCTTGCTGTGTGCAAAGTTTCCTACCGTTACAACGGTAACCACACTTCACGAGCACCTTTATTTTGGCTGCAAAATACCTTGGAAGGTTGTGTAAGGTGCTAAAGCAGTGCAAAACAGTATTCATGGCTGGAGCAAGGTTACCACTAAATTATAGTTATCTGTGAGGCAGGAAGTTTGAGTTCAGTTCAGGCCTCCCTCCAGGCGACTTTGCTTAGGAGAGATTTGCAATAGCTTGATATACAGAAATAGAGATGCACACCATGTCTGCAACAGTAACTCCAGCTCACCTAGGAGAAGACAATCCGAAGATTAAAAACCATGAGGAAGGTAACATATCCTAGCCACCCTCCCCTATTTAGGAGCCTTACAGTTCAGTGTAGTGATTGACCCTGGTTCTAAGTCAGAAGTTTGGGGTTCATGTTCAAATTAAGAACTGTTGGCTGTAGAAGCAGCGCTTATGATGTGGTTCCATTTCAGAATCTGAGAGCCTGGGTCGGAAGCTGTCCCTAAGTAATATAACAAACAGATGAATCTGGAAGGTCCAGAGGGGTTTGAAAGAATTGCAATACTACAAAGCCCAGTATTCATTCAGTACATGATGCCAGTGTTGGCACAGTTGGTAGCACTCCAATCTCTGCGTCAGAAGATTGTGATTTTAATTCCATTCCAGGATTTAAGATCAAATCTGACACTCTAGTGCAGCCTTGATGGAGTGCTATGCTGTTTGAGGTGATGTCTTTCGGTTGAGATGCTCAGCTGAGGACCTTCTTGCTCTCTCAGGTGTATACAAAAGATTCCATGAAACTATTTCAAAGAAGAGCAGGACAGTCAACCTTCATGTCTTACCTGATAAGTATCATTCAATCAATATCAAATAATCAGATAATCTGATTTTTATCACTAGTTTACAGGAGCTTGTATAATTTGGCTGCTTCTTTTCCTACATTGTAATAGTGACTACACTTCGAAACAACTTTATTGGCAGCAAAGTGATTTAAGATGAAAGACCACCATCGAAGGTTATTTCTGCCAAAGTATAACAAGGAACAAAAACAAAGTTGCTGGAAAAGCTCAGCAGGTCTGGAAGTTCTGAGGAAGGGTCACTGGACCCGAAATGTTAACTCTGTTTTTTCCTTCACAGATACTGCCAGACCTGCTGAACTTTTCCAGCAACTTTGTTTTTGTTCCTTATTTACAGCATCCGCAGTTCTTTCAGTTTCTATAAAGTATAACACGGGTCTGTTAAGATCTGATACCCACTTCTTGCCTTAAAAGAAAAGTAAATAGCTTCCTTTCATGAGTATCACGTTTTTGGAACTGCATGGGAGGTCTGAGAAATGTCAATTTCCAATGTGTTATTTTTTTCTTCTCTGCTACGTCTGCACAGAGCTGTTTTTGGACCTTTTGTGTGTACTTATAGGTCATTTTTATAAATAGTGTATATTTTTGCAAAATAAAGTGATCCAAGATGTATGCAAATCCTCCTTTGTAGTTGTTCAGTAATATTTTAAAACTGTATGAATTGCCATGTGATGATTGCAATTGATAAAATATTCGTACCATTTGACCCATGATGAAGGAATGGTAATATACCTAAGTCTGGAAAGTGTGTGACTTGGGGAAGGGGAACGTGGAGAGGGCGGGCATTCCTTTTTTTTATTTTTGTAAAAATATACTTTATTCATTAAAAAAAAACTTTACATGGATACACAGGTCCTAAACAGTTTTTGAATATCAAGAAAAACAAACATTGGATCTTACATTCCTTGCAGTTGCAAAGGCTGAAGGCATTTCATACTAATGCAGGAGACTATTTACATATATTTGAGGCAACAAGACTGTGTGACAACTGAATGGACTCCCATTGTACTTTGGCAGAAAGACCTTAGAAGTGGTCTTTCCCCACTGCACTTAAGTGGCAGCTGCCCCAAGCTTTAGTGTGTCCCTCAGCACATAGTCCTGGACATTTGAACGTGCCAGACTGCAACACTTGGTCAAAGTCAACTCATTGCACTGGAAGACCAACAAGATTTTGGCAGACCAAAGCGTGTTTTTCACTGAGTTGATGGTCCTCCAGGCGCAGTCGATGTTTGTCTCAGTGTGCACCCCAGGGAACAGACTGTAGAGCACAGAGTCCTGCACTACAGAACTGGTCAGTATGAATCTCGACAAAGTCCACTGCATCTCTCTCTACACTTTCTTTGCAAAGGCACATTCCTGAAGGAGATGTGTGGCATTTCTTCCCTTCCACAGCTGCTTCACAAGCACCATGCAGTGGTGGAGAGAGGCCAGGTGTACATGAAGGATTTCAAATGTGGTACCCTTCTTACCACAGGCCAAGCTACATCTTGGTTTGTTGGAAAGTTCTGGTGATGAGGCATTCTGCTAAATGACCCTGATAGTCTGCTCAGGCAACCGCCCCACAGGATCCACCCTCCCCTTTTTCTACAGAGTCTCAAGGATGCTACATACTGCCTGATGGACTTGTGGCCAAAGGTGCTTTCTTTAACAATTTTCTTCCATGAGGGACAGGTGATACAGAATGATCCAACTACTTGGAGCACTCCACACAATGAGGCTCGACCCATTCTTCCTAACACTGGGGATAATTAAAACCTCAGTACACAGTGACATTTGGTATTTGTGTACTGAGAGGCAATGCATAGTTTGATGCAGCCTAACACAAAGGTGGCCATCAGGATGAATGCAGGATTGGGTACATTCTCCTCCCATTATCCAGAGCTTTCTCCATGGCATCCCTCCAGAAATGGAAGATGGCTCCAGTAACTGCAGTAGTGCAGGCTTGGAAATAGACTACATACAACAACACTGAGAGTACCTCACACCTGATGACCTGGTTTTTACCCACAATGGAGAGGGAGAGATACTCCCATCTGCCCAGTTTCTGCCTCACGTCGGCGATACAATTCTCCCAAGGCTTTGCACACCCCTTGATCCTCTCCAAACCATATTCCCGGCACCTTCAGGTAATCTGTCCTGACGGTGAAGGGGATTAGAGATCAGTTGGCCCAGTTCCCAAAGAATGTGGCCTCGCTCTTGCCTCAATTTACCTTGGCTCCTGGGGCCAGTTCAGACTAGTCACAGACACTCATGAGTCTGTGCACTACAGTGGATCCAAGCAGAAAATGGCGACATCATCCATGTACAGGGAGGCTTTGGCCTCCAGGCTTCCGCTGCCTGGAATAGCCACCCCTGTCAGGCTCACATCCTTCCTGATGGACTCAGCAACAGGGGCAATACAATACACGAACAAGGCAGTAGAGACTGGGCAGCCCTGCCTGTCTCCAGATCTGATTGGGTAACATTCTGATTCTCACCCATTGATTGAAACTGCACTAACAATGTTGGTGTAGAGCAGTTGGATTTCACCCAGTGCTGTTCCTGTTCTGCGAGTGTTTGGTGGGACGGCATTGAAGAAACTTTACTTTCACTTTAAAAGAGTCGAGAAAGCTTTCCTTTCAGCTTAAAACACTAGAGGAAGCTGTACTTTTCAGTTTAAAAGAGTAGAGTGAGCTTTATGCTGTATCTAACCCCGTGGTGTCTCTGTCCTGGGAGTATTTGATGCGTTTATTGTAGAGAGCTTTGCTTGGTATCTAACCCTGTGCTGTGCCTGTCCTTGGAGTGTTTGATGGGGACAGTGCTGAGGCAGCTTTTCTTTCAATTTACTTTTACTTTAAAAGGGTAGAGAGAGCTTTAATCTGTATCTAACTCCGTGCTGTATCTGTGCTTGGAGTGCTTGATGGGATAGTGTCAAGCTTTACTTTCAGTTTAAAATAGTACAATAGTCAGATCCAATTTCAGTTTCCCTCTCCAAAGCCCATTTTGGACAGCAAGACCCACATGTAGATGTGCAATATCCTATCAAAGGCCTTGGCCTGGTCCAGGCTGATGAGGCAAGCATCCACCCCTCTTCTACACGTAGGCGACCATATCCCTGAGGAGTGCGAGGCTCTCAGAGATCTTCCTGCCCAGTACAGCACAGGTTTGGTTGGGGTGAATCACTGATCCCAGAGCAGACCTGACTTGGTTGGCAATGACCCTAGAAAGGATTTTATGATTCATATTCCACAGTGAGATTGGTTGCCAACTTTTAATTTCCTCCTTTTCCCCCTTCCACTTGTACACCTTTCCTCATGGATTCACACATGCTACCTGCCAGAAATATACTGATATACACCGCCAGCAGGTTCTGGCCAATAAAGTCCCACAGAACTGAATAAATACATTTAGGCTGGTAACCCTTCGCTTCCGGGAGTTTTATTCTTTTCAAAGGACTGGAGGGCTTTGGTCAGCTCATCCAGAGATATCTGCTGGTCCAGCCTCTCCCACATGCTGCCATCTAAGAACTCTGTATTAGAGGAGAGGAACGACTGGGAGGCCTTGGGCTTGTAGCTCTTCCTGTCATGGTTAGGCCGAAGTCATTGGATTGTTCACATGGTTAGCTGCTGGCTTTGCCAGTGTCTCTTGAAAGTCAGTGTTCAGACTTTTCTTTAAGGAATAAAATAAAAGCAAAAAAAATACGTGGACACTGGAGTTTTTAAGTGAAATCAGGAAGTACTGGAGAATCTCAGCAGATCTGGCAGCAGCTGTGGAGAGAGAAAGAGCCAGCTTTTGAATCCAATAATTCTCTTCTTCGAAACTGAAGAGCAATGTAAATGTTGAATCAGAGATAGTAGGAACTGCAGATGCTGGAGAATCCGAGACAACAAGGTGCAGGGCTGGATGAACACAGCAGGCCAAGCAGCATCATAGGAGCAGAGAGGCTGACGTTTCGGGCCTAGACCCTTCATCAGAAAAGGGGGAGGGGAAGGGGGTTTTGAAATAAATAGGGAGAGAGTGGGAGGCGGATAGAAGAGGGATAGAGGAGAGGATAGGTGGAGAGGAAACAAACAGGTCGAAGAGGCGGGGATGGGGCCAGGAAAGGTGAGTGTAGGTAGGGAGTTAGGAAGGGGATAGGTCAGTCCAGGGAGGACGGACAGGTCAAGGGGGCGGGATGAGGTTGGTCGGTAGGAGATGGAGGTGCGGCTTGAGGTGGGAGGAGGGGATAGGTGGGAGGAAGAACAGGTTAGGGAGGCAGGGACGAGCTGGACTGGTTTTGGGATGCGGTGGGGGGAGGGGAGATTTTGAAACTTGTGAAATCCACATTGATACCATTGGGCTGCAGGGTTCCCAAGCGGAATATGAGTTGCTGTTCCTGCAACCTTCGGGTGGCATCGTTGTGGCACTGCAGGAGGCCCAGGATGGACATGTCGTCTGAGGAATGGGAGGGGGAGTTGAAATGGTT
>NW_025973110.1:0-2055 GCF_021869965.1 Rhincodon typus
GGGGGGATTGATCGTTGAGGGTGCTGGGGTTGGGGGTGCTGGTGGAGGTGGTGGTACTGGGCACAGCTACTGAGGGGAAGACCCCAGAGCCTGAGAGCTGTGGTGGGTGCAGATTCACTCATGGCTTTCCAATGAGAATGGGATAATGATCTGGAGATGGAACATCTGCAGGATAGAAACATTAGAAACCAGGAGCAGGAGTAGGCTATTCGGCCCTTTGAGCCTGCCCCACCGTTCAATGCGATCTTGGCTTAACCTCTCTCTCAAAGGTTGAAACAGTCAGTTTCCCTTCATACCCCTTGAAATCTTTAATATCTAAATGTGTACTCGCAAGCACATGGTCTGCAGTGGTTCAAAAAGGTAGCTCATCACTATCTTCTGAAGGACAATTAGGATGCGCAAGAAATACTGGCCCAATCAGAAATGGCCAAACCCTATAAAAAGAAAAACTGGCCATTATCACTGTTACTGAGACAGGTTTTACATTTCATGTTTATGACTGACTTTAGATCCTGGCAGCTCCAGTGGTGGGATTTGAACCCACATCCCTAGAGTGTTGTCTTTGGTCATTAATGCTATGCCAACATCTACATCCAGGGTAGACCATCTGATTCCCCACTTTGGTAACTTCTTATCTCAGACTCAGAAAGTCATGCGGGTTGGACTGTTACCCCTACTACTGATCAAAGTTGACACTCCCAGTGGGAGAGGGGGTGCTGAGGGAGTGCGGCACTGTTGGAGATGCTGCTTCTTTTCAAGATGAGATATTAACCAAATCCTGATCCATACTCTCGTGTGGATGCAAAGGATCACACGGTATTAGGTCAATAATTGGATGAGGGGAACCAAATATAGTTATGTTGCATTCTTTGATTACACAAAGGTGGGTGGGCGGGTGCATCGTGAAGACGACATAAGAACTCTGCAATAGAATATGGATGGGTTAAGTGAGTGGATGAAACGTTATAGCAGATGTCGGCGTCTAATGTGAACTTGACCATTTTGTTTGGAAAAATAAGACACAGGATGTTAAATGTAGAGAGATTGAAGACTACCACAGTGCAGAGGGATGTGTGTGCAGATATTTGAATCACATACAGGTAGGGTAAGTGATAAGGAAGACAGATGTTGATGTTTATTGCGAACAGAATGGAGTGTAAAATGAGGGATGTTTTGCCACAGTTGTACTGGGCATTGGTTGGATCGTAATCTAGAATTCTGTGTTCGGTTTTAGTCTCCTTACTGGTCTACCCCTGATTAGGGTGTTTCTGTTAGTACTGGCTGCATTTGCTAGCACTGACACTGTAGCCATGCACTGTGAGCCCATAACGTTACTGTGTCTGTGAAGTCACTGCTATTGCGCTATGAAAGTTGGATAATTACTTCACATTTAGAGTTTATTTCATGTTTAATGGTGCCCCTGAAAGAAATTGTAAAAGCACTGACACAGAGGAGCATTCAGATAGAGCTTTTGGGTGCCTCACCTGCTGCCAACACACATGGACACAGACGTACAGCTCACTGAGGAAACTGGCCGGTGGGGCACTGAGAGGCAGAAGACTGTGTGGCCAGGGGTGACTGGATAATAGGCAGTATGGCCAGGAGGAGGAAGGGGTAGGAGGAAGGTGTGGAGGAGTGGAGTGGAGAGTGTCCTGTGTGTGGGGGAAGCGGAGGGGGGAGGTGGGGTGCAGAGAGTGGGCAGTGAGGGAGAGCTAACAATGACGATTGTGGTTCCTCAGGGACGTGACTGAACTGTCTGTGCAGCACCAAGAGAAGTCGCAATATTATGGCTAACAGCTTTATAAATGGCAGAATTTCTGCCTTGAATTGTGTGTGTGCGTGCGTGCGTGTGTGTGTCTGTGTGTGCGTGCGTGTGTGTGTCTGTGTGTGTGTGTGTGCGTGCTTGTGTGTGTGTCTGTGTGTGTGCGTGTGTGTGTGTGCATGCGTGTGTGTGTCTGTGTGTGTGCGTGCATGTGTGTCTGTGTGTGTGTGTGCATGTGTGTGTGTCTGTGTGTGTGTCTGTGTGTGTGTGCGTGCATGTGTGTGTGTGTCTGT
>NW_025973110.1:2065-9272 GCF_021869965.1 Rhincodon typus
GTGTGTCTGTGTGTGTGTGCGTGCATGTGTGTGTGTGTCTGTGTGTGCGTGCGTGTGTGCGTGCATGTGTGTGTCTGTGTGTGTCTGTGTGTGCGTGCATGTGTGTGCGTGTGCGTGTGTGTGCGTGCATGTGTGTGCGTGTGTGTGCGCATGTGTGCGTGCGTGTGTGTGTCTGTGTGTGTGTGTGCATGTGTGTGCGTGTGTGTGTGTCTGTGTGTGTGTGTGCGTCTGTGCGTGTGTCTGTGTGTGTGCATGTGTGTGTGTCTGTGTGTGTGTGTGCGTCTGTGTGTGTGCGTGCATGCGTGTGTGTGTGTGCGTGCATGTGTGTGCATGCGTGTGTGTGCGTGTATGTGTGTCTGTGTGTTTGTGGGTGGGTGGGGTAAGCCATTTCAAGATGGAGATTTTATACAACAACATTCAATCGTACTTTTTTTTTGTAATATTTGCCATCGTTCCTGCAGACTGTTTGCTGATGCTGGTGTTTAAAGACAAGTCGGAAAAGAGCAAAGGCCACAAGGAGAGAAACAGCGTGACTCTGGAGGATATATGTGGCTTGGATCCTGGCCTGTCATTGGAGGGTGTGAATCACATCCTCGCAATCATCTGTCTCGGACAAACTGTGCTCCTGGCTTTTGAAAACAAGGAAACCATGTATGTGTGGGATATGAGGACTCGCTACAGCCTTGGCGAAGGTAACTGAAGCTAATTGCAACCCTCAGGAGATCAAACTGATGTGTTTAAGGTGTTCAATGGATTTGACAGGATAGACAGAAAGAAATAACTTCTTGGGGGAGATGGCGGCAAGAGGGGGACATGTCTTGCGTCTAGGATGAGAGGAAGGAATCTTACAATCAGAACTGGGCCATCCAGATGTGATGAGCATAGGAGCAGAATTAGGCCATTCAGCCCATCGAGTCTGCTCCGCCATTCGATTGTGGCTGATATATTTCTCAGCCCCATTCTCCTCCCTTCTCCCTGTAAATCTTGACCCTCTTACCAATAAAGAACCTATCTACCTCCGTCTTAAATACACTCAACGACTTGGCCTCCACAGCCCTCTGTAGCAGTGAGTTCCACAGATTCACCACCCTCTCTCTGAAGAAATTCCTCCTCATCTCAGTTCCAAAGGATCACCCCTTCAGTCTGAGGCTGTGCCCCCCCGATCCTACTCTCTCCTACTAGTGGAAACATCTTCTCCACATCCACTTTATCCAGGCCTCTCAGCATTCTGTAAGTTTCAATCAGATTCCCCCTCATCCTTCTAAACTCTAACGAATACAGACCCATAGTCCTCAACCACTCCTCATTATGACAAGCCCTTCATCTGTAGCATCATTCTCATAACCTCCTGTGGACCTACAACATCACCAGCACATCCTTCCTTAGATACAGGGCCCAAAACTGCCTACAATGTTCCTAATGCAGTCTGACCACAGCCTTAAACAGCCTCAGAAGTACTTGTACTCTAGCCCTCTCGAAATGAATGCTAACTTTGCATTTGCCTCCTAACCACCACAGAGCCATAGTCATACAGCATGGAAACAGACCCTTCGATCCAACCAGTCCATGCCGAACATAATCCCAAACTAAACTAGTCCCACCTGCCTGCTCCTGGCCCATATCCCTCTGAACCTTTCCTATTCATATACTTATCCAAATGTCTTTTAAATGTTGTAATTGTAGCCACATCCACCGCTTCCTCAGGAAGTTCATTCTACTCACCATCCTCTGTGTAAAAAAGTTTGCCCCTTATGCCTTTTTTAAATCTCTCTCCTCTCACCTTAAAAATGTGCCCCCTCGTCTTGAAATTCCCCATCTTAGGGAAAAGACAACTACCATCAACTCTATCTGTACCTTTCTTTATTTTATGAACTTCTCAGGTCACCTCTCAACCTCCAACACTCCAGTGAAAAAAGTTCCAACCTATCCAGCCTTTCCTTATAACTCAAACCTTCCATACCTGGCAACATCCTGGTAAATCCCTTCTGAACCCTCTCCAGCTTGATAATATCCTTCCTATAACTGGGTGACCAGAATTGGACACAGTATTCCAGAAGAGGCCTCACTAACGTCCTGCACAACTTCAACATGACGTCCCAACTCCTAAACCCAAATGACTGAGCAATGAAGGCGGGTGTGCCAAATGCCCTTTTAACCACCCTGTCTATATGTGATGCAAATTTCAAAGAATTATGTACCTGCACCCCTAGGTCCCTCTGTTCTACAACACTACCCAAGGCCCTACCATTAGTTGTATAAGCTCTACCCTTGTTTGTTCTACCAAAATGCAATGCCTCGCATTTATCCAGATTGAACACCATCTGCCATCTTTCAGCCAATTGACCCATTTGATCAAGATCCCTTTATAATCTTAGAAAACCTTCTTCACTGTCTGTGCCACCAATTTTGGTGTCATCCACAAATTTATTAACTATACCTTCTATATTCTCATCCAAATCATTTATATAAATGACAAACAAAAGAGGACCCAGAATTGATCCCTGTGGAACACCGCTGGTCACAGGCCTCCAATCCGAAAAGCAACCCTTCACCATTACTCTGTCTCCTGCCATTAAGCCAATTATGGAGCCAACCGGCAAGCTCACCCTAAATCCCATGTGACCTAACTTTACTGATTAGTCTACCATGTGGAACCTTGTCAAAGGCTTTACTAAAATCCAAATAAACAACGTCTACTGCGCTGCCATCATCAATTTTTTTTGGTAGCTTCCTCAAAAAACTCTGGCGGCACGGTGGCACAGTGGTTAGCACTGCTGTCTCACAGCGCCAAGTGACCCAGGTTCGATTCCAGCCTCGGGCACCTGTCTATGTGGAGTTTGCACATTCTCCCTGTGTCTGTGTGGGTTTCCTCCAGGTGCTCTGGTTTCCTCCCACAGTGCAAAGATGTGCAGGTTAGGTTGATTGGCCATGCTAAATTGCCTGTAGTGTTCAGGGAGGTGTAGATTAGGTGGGTTATAGGGGGTTGGGTCTGGGTGGGATACTCTGAGGTTTGGTGTGGACTTGTTGGGCCGAAGGGCCTGTTTCCACACTGTAGGGATTCTGTGAAAACTCAATCAAGTTTGTGAGACATGATTTTCCTTGCACAAAACCATGCTGACTATCCCTAGTCAATTTTTGCCTCTCTAAATGTCCATAATTCTATCTTTTATAATCACCTCCAACAATTTACCCACAACCAAAGTGAGACTCACAGGTCTATAGTTCTCTGGTTTCTCCTTACAACCTTTCTTAAACAAAGGTACAACATTAGCCACCCTCCAGTCATCAGGCACCTCACCCATAGTTATAGGGGATGCAAACTGAACTGCATGTTAACATTAAGAGAATCTTGAACTAGGACTCCAAGTCCCTTTATGCTTCAGATTTCTGAAGCCTTTCACCATTTAGTTTATGCCTCTATGCTTCCTACTAAAGTGCATAACCTCACACTTTCCCACACTGTATTCCATCTGCCACTACTTTGCTCACTCTCCTGGCCTGTCCAAGTCCTTCTGCAGCCTCCCCGCTTCCGTAACACTACCTGTCCCTTCACCTATCTTTGTGCCATCTGCAAACATAGCAACAATGCCCTTAGTTCCTTCATCCAGATTGTTGACTGGAAATACCTTTCACAACAAACCCTTTCTCATTTGGGTCATGATGGTATTGTGTCCTCAGAGTCTGCTGTTCACTACTCCTTTTAAATTCCACGTCAGCAATGGGTATTAATCAATCCATAATTCCTCACTCTTCCTGTCAGCGTTCTGTCCTTTCCAATTGTATAACAGAGTAACAAATCCTGTTGTATTCTCAGAGTTTGGTTTCAACTGTGTTTTAAAACAACCAAATACAAACGTGTTCACCTGCAGAGAGCTTGGGTTGTTCTCGCTTCTCACTAATTCTCATTTGAACTGCTGCTAACCAGCAAAAAACAAGCTGACCCCTCCTACAGCAGTGGACTTTTCGTTTCCTCTTAGCTGTTTATCCTCAAGTCAATCACAGGTTACACGAGAATTTCTTGTCGCCTAATGATACCATAACTTTTTGAAATGTTCTTAAAGGGACACAGCATGAAACAAAAATCTCGCCTTTTCCCAGAACATCAGTGTTCATATTGTTCAGTCAGATCCTAACTGATCTGTATCTAAATTCCGTCTGTTTGTTTTGTTGGGGAGCAGATAGTGATATAATCAGGAACAAAAACAAAGTTACTGGAAAAGCTCAGCTGGTCTGGCAGCATCTGAGAAGGAAAAAACAGAGTTAACGTTTCGGGTCCGTTGACCCTTCCTCAGAGATATAATCAGTTCAGTAATAATATCACTAAGCCATTGTCTCCCCACAAGGCTCCAGAGTGAATTTTAACAACAAGCCTCAAAGTTTGGACAGGGCAATAAAATCACTTGTAGTCTGACACAGTTGGAAATGACCACTTGTACACAGTGTTAGCATTGGATAGGATCTCTGGCATTATGTCCTGGCTTTAATCTAGTGGGAAGCCAACAATCCTCATGAATTTGTCTCTGCCTCATCCTGTGAACACATGGGCATCTTTGTGACAGACCATTTCATTGCTTGGCAGTGATATACAATTACAACACTGCATTTCCACAGATGCACAGTCACTGTGCCACCCAATGGGTGAGGGCATCAATTTAAAAATTAGGTCAAGGGCATCAAGGATTACAGACACAAAACAAAGGCCCACTCCAGACCCACGGCAATATTATTGATGCTTAACTGCCTGATACACAATTAGGGATGGACAATAAATGCTGACCTAGCCAGCGATGCCCTCATCCTGTGAATGAATTTTTTAAAAAATCACCTCAGGCTATCTGCGTTGTGTTGTTGCTGTGGAATGAAAGGCTCGGAAAATCCATTCTGGAGAGTTACTCCTTGGAAGAGCGTTAGCAATCCAGCGACACAGTGAAAATGTGCTGGGCTTGAATGAATGACTTAGAAACTGGCAGAAGTGTCTATGTAGACCGATAAGACCATTAAACATAGGAGCAGAAATTAGGCCATTCGGCCCATCAAGTCTGCTCCGCCATTCAATCATGGCTGATAAGTTCCTCAACCCCATTCTCCTGCTTTCTCCCTGTAACCCTTGATCCCCTTGATAATCAAGAACCTATCTATCTCAGTCTTAAATGCACTCAATGACCTGGCCTCCACAGCCTTCTGTGGCAGTGAATTCCATTGACTCACCACTCTCTGGCTGAAGAAGTTTCTCCTTATCTCCATTCCCTTTACACTAAGGCTGTGCCCTCAGGTCCTAGTCTCTCCTACCAATGGAAGCATCTTCCCAACATCCACTCTGTCCAGGCCATTCAGAATTCTGTAAGTTTCAATTAGATCCCCCCTCATCCTTCTAAACTCCAAAGGGCATCAAGGATTACAGGAAGAAAACAAAGACCCACTCCAGACCCACAGCAATGTTGTTGACACTTAACTGCCTGATACACAATTAGGGATGGACAATAATAATTGGCCTTGCCAGCGATGCAAGTGGCCATTTCCAAATGTATCAGACTACATGTGATTGTATTCCCCTCTCCAAACTCTAAACCCACAACCCATAGAATGCACGAGTCAGAAACAATATTGTTTTCTTAGTCACTCATGGGCTATGGGTGTTGATGGTTGGGCCAGCATTTATTCCCCATCATGACTTGCCCTTTGAAGGTGGTGGTGACTTTCCTTCTTGAACCCCTGCAATCCATAGTGTAGGTACAGCTAAACAGCTGTTAGGGAGGGAGTTCCAGGAATTTGACCCAGTGACACTGAAGGAATGGCAATATATTTCCCAGCCAGGATGGTTGGCGACTTCGAGAGGAAATTGCAGATGGTGGTGTTCCCATGTACCTGCTGCACTGTCCTTCCAGATGGAAGTGATCGTGGGTTTGGAAGGTGCTGTCGAAGGAGCCTAGGGAAACTTCTACAGTGCATCTTGTAGAGGGTACACAGTGTTCCCACTGAGCGTGGATGTGGTGCCAATCAAGCGGGCTGCTTTGTTCTGCATATTGTCAAGCTTCTTGAGTGTTGTTGGAGCTGTACTCATCCAGGCAACACTCAGGAAGGTTGACTGTTGTTTTCAGAATGAGTTTGTGTAAAGCTGTGTTCTGGGCTTTTTAAGCTATATCACAGGTAATGTGACGCACATGTCTAATTCTGTTTGTTACTGCTTGTAACCCAGCTATGCGTGTGCAAGTGCTGACATCTTCCATGCGTGTGCAAACCCATACTGGTAACTGACACAAACTGTGGTTGACTGATGTCAAGGGTTATCTGTGCACACGTGTGCTACAGTGATCACCTTTGGTGTTGGGATCTTCCATTCTGTTTTTGTGAAGGAGATTTCCGGGTTCCCAGTGGTCTCTGTGAGTTTAGAAATTGTTCCAGTCAACACCATGGGCTGTGGGAGATACAGTAGACAGCAACCTTTTCAATTAAATAGAAGGTACCACTCTTCGATTTGCTTGACCTCACCTTTGACAGAGCTCGGTTGACTCCAGGACTGTATCACTAATGATCAGTGTTTGGAGCTGAGTTGATCATCTGTGACAGACCCAACACTTGTTCCAGGGACATCTATATTACTGAAGAATTCAGCAACAGGCCATTCAGCCCCTTGAGCCCTCTGTCATTCACTATATTTTATACCTCAACTCCATTTCGTGTATTTGATCACCAAAAATCAGACGCAGGAAGTTTGAATGCGAGTCTAAGTTTAACTTATAACCATGCCATTAACACTTAGTCACAGTCTAAGGATACAGGGTGGGCCATTTAAGACTGAGATAAGGAGAAATTTCTTCACCCAGAGAGTGGTGAGCCTGTGGAATTCTCTGCCATAGAAAGTAGTTGGAGCCAAAACATTGAATGTTTTCGAGAAGATCAGTGTAGTTCTCAGGGCTAAAGGGATCAAAAGGGGGTGGGGAGAAAGCGGGGCCAGGGGGCTGAGTGGGCTGATCAGCCATGATCATATTGAATGGTGGTGCAGGCTTGAAGGGCTGAATGGTTTATTCCTGCTCCTATTTTCCCTGTTTACATAACTGCTATCCAGACACAATTTCAGGATTGAAGTTAAATATAAAATTAGGATGTGTTTAATAACCAGTTTAAGACCTGTAGCTGAGGTAACAAGGTGTAGAGCTGGATGAACACAGCAGGCCAAGCAGCATCAGAGGAGCAGGAAGGCTGACGT
>NW_025973111.1:0-9271 GCF_021869965.1 Rhincodon typus
TGCAGGCTATGGTTTAACAAAGAGCCTGATGCCCTTGTCCTTCTGTGTTTTAGGTCAATGCTTTAGAAGGTGCTGTTGATGGAACCTTTCTGATTTACTGCAATGCATCTTGCAGCTGATACACACTGTGTACCGGCGGCATATCAGTGGCAGAGGGAGTAAATGTTTAATGAGGTGAACAACTGCTTAATGTGTATTTAGTGACAATCGAAGAAGGAATGTTGATCATCGTGAACATGGTGCTCCCAAAACAAGAGACAGATGTGAATTTTCACCATGATTTGGGCTTTCCCTCCAATATTTCTAACTGATCAGGCACTGCTTAGCTCCTAGAACAGAAGAATTAAATATGGGCAAGATAGCACTGACTGAAAGTTTCAACAGTTGTTGTTTACAGCTACTGATATGTGTGGGGCTTCTGGTTACAAATAGTAGGATGCCTCTGTGACCGTGTCATGCTTCAAGTGGCCCCAGTTAAGATGGAATCTGAGAGCTTTATGCCATCAGAATACATGCTGGAGATGGTGATGACATCACAAGCATGTTTCTTAAAGGCATATTGCACACCAACTGTCAGACATAACACAACAGGGTCTTCTGGGATAAATTCATCTGCCCCTGCTTTCCCACTGGTGAATTGTGCACAAAGGAAGGGTGGGTGAGTGAGTTTATATGTCATTTTTCTTATCTCGCCACCAACTCTCAATTTCGTGCAGCCCATGTCCTGCTGGGAGTGAGCAATTGATGAATTTAGCCATTAGTTTACAGATGAGTGAGGGGACAGGGGCCCAGATTAACATCTTATCTTGTCATCCAGCTTCAAGGTGCAGAACTGGTTTTTTCAATATCACCCGCATGCAATGTCGGCTTTTTCTGTTTTCAAATCACTTCTTCTGCCCTTGCCACAAGGTTGCTTTCCATTAAAGGAGAAACTGCTACTGAATAATAATGTTTCTTTTATACAGAATCTTCCATCATTGGGAACCCAAGAGGCAGCCAGCTCAACCTTTTGGCTTCTAACCCCTGTTGAAAAATCTGACTGTTGTCGACAATTTCTAAAAGCGTGCACATTTTCTATTGTGGATCATCTCCAGAAATCTTTGTTACTAAAGCCTCAGTGTCCATTCCTTGGAGGTGCATAACTAATTTTCCTGAAAAAAATCTGTTTGTTCCGTCCAGATTTATGCTGGGAGCAGGATTTCAGTAATGGGAATGAAACCTGATATTTTAAAAAGAGTCAATTTTGGAGTGTTGAAGCAAACAAAGGATGAGAAGCAAGGAAAAAGAAAATCAATTGAGGAGTATTTATAGGCTTCCAGTGTTTGTCCTGTTATGAACTAAGGTTCCTTTCTAAAATAAAATACTGCTGCCTATGAATTAGTGGGGAATTCCGTGCATGCCTCAAGAGATCTCACAGGATTACTCGACTGATGCTACCCATAGAGACTCTGACAAGCCATGGTTTTGTATGGACTGTGTTATTGATACTAAACACAATGCAATGTCTGCACTCCCCTGTGTCAAACAAGCCATAATACTGACTGCATCACTGCACACAGTGCCCAAAGTGGTTTGCACTTTGTTCTTTACCTGCCCATACCATATGGATATATAGAGAAGCATTTCCTCTCAGCCATTCGGGATTCTTTGGCTGAATTCATGAGAGTTTGGCGTGCCCCATGCAAAAGATGGCAGAATTCATCTGTAAAAGCTTCTGAAACTGTTTAGCTTTCATTTCAAGATGTCATATCTGAAACCAGCCCGTCTTCCAAAGCTAGGGATATCCTGAGGTTGAGCTAATCATATACATGGGAACCCCAACACTTGCAAGACCCCCTCCAAGCCACTCACCATCCTGACTTGGAAATAAACCAGTGTCATTAGGCCAAAGCTTGGAATTCCTTCTCTAACAGCATTTTGGGTCTACCTACAGCACACGGACTGCAGTGGATCACAAATGCAGCTCACCATCACCTTCTCAAGAGCAGATTGGGATGGGCAATAAATGCTGGCCTGTCCAGCAACACCCACTTCTCATGAATGAATAAAAAAAAGTATTATATCGCAAAATTTTGCTAACAGCACCATTTGCAGACTTTCAAGTAGACTGTCAAATTAAGCATCACCTGAAAGAAATGGTGGTTTCAAAGACACTTCTTAAAAAAATTATTCAATGGAATGTGGGGTCACTGGGAATACCAGCATTTATTGTCCATCTCTAATTGACCTTGAATTGAGTTGCTTATCTGACCATCGCAAACGATATTTAAGGGTCACCCAAATTATTGTAGGTGTCACAAGTTGGTCAGACTAGGTAAGGATGGCAGATCTCTTTCTTTAAAAGATATTAGTGAATGAGATGGGTTTCTTACAGCCATTGGTGATAGTTTCATGGTCGCTGTTTCAATTCCCCATTTAATGAGTTGAATTTAAATTCCACCAGTTGCACTGGGAGGATTTGAATTTGTGTTACTCAAGTATTAGTCCAGATCTCTGAATAACTGGTCTAGTGATGTTATCACTGTACCACTGTATCCCCGTAAATGTTATTAATCTTTTTTTCAAAAAAATCTTACATTTAATTTAGTTTGCTGAGAACACATCTACCCTGGTCTAACTAACTGCATTTATTGAAAGCATTTCTATTAATTTATAATCAAGTTGCTTCCAGGTAGTGGATTGAAACATTAATTAAAAATGACCTTTTGTGATAAATTCATGTTCAGCTTTATCAATTAATTTCTACCAAGTTACTATTCAAATATATGAAGGGATTTTCTAAAGCAAATTTATCATGAAAAAAGATAGGGCTGAATCATATGATATCTCAGCTAAGTGTTAATTTTGTTGGTTTCTCTCCAAGTGTCCTGACAAGATTTCTTACGGTACCATCCAAATGTGCCTCGTTAATGACTTAAAATGTCTCTATGATGTTCGTCCAATGCTACTGGATTCTACCATCTCACCATGCCTAGAAGAACTAACTGCTGTGGTGTCTCAGAATAGATTGGCATTCCTCATGCATGCCATCTTTAAAAGGCTATTTTGCTCCCAGAGAAATGTAATCCATCTGGAGCTGCCCTGTATGTTTCCTGATCATTGCCCCAGACCATGGCACCCCTCTGTGGGCAGGCATCTGGAAGCCCTGGTGGATGGTTTTATGCAGTTGTCCTCTCCACACTGCACTGGCAAAGGATGCCATCCTGTCAGCCTCTGGCAGCCTGGTCCAAGATTGTCGTCTAGATCTGTGCTGTCTCAGCCGTCTGGAGGAAGGGCCAGCAGCGAAGGGAGAAGGTTTGACCTTCTCTGCTCGGCCAAGGTAAAGACATTACATTCTCTGTGATACTTCACTGTCACTCCATCTCTGCGACTGTACCCAGCTCCTGCAATGGCTAATGCTCCACCATTCTTATTATTACCTGCAGTGTCTTCCCATACTCACTTTAATTTACCTTGCCAATCCTGCATGGCCTTTGTTCTACCTACTCACTTTCCTGGGACACCTCATAATCTTTCCCTCCTACAACAACCTATACCAGCAGCTATCCCACATACTTAATCTCTCTCGGTCTCTCTCTTTCTCTGTAAACAGCCTACAGCAGATAGAACCGAGACAACTGGCAGGCCTCTTCATCATCACCTAGGATGGGAAGAACCTGACCCTGACAGACCCAGGTGGTTGACTGACCAACCCCAAGACTTTAGGACTGGTATTTGAAGGTCATGCTTGACTGACTGAACTATCTGCAGGCCTGAGGAAGGGTCACCAGACCCAAAACGTTAACTCTGTTTTTTTCCTTCATAGGTGCTGCCAGATCTACTGAGCTTTTCCAGCAACTTTGTGTTTGTTCCTGATTTACAGCATCCGCAGTTCTTTTGGTTTTTATTTAGTATCTGCAGGCCGTCTTCTCTTGACTGAAATGAGAGCCGGTGATGACCATGGCAAACTGCCTGGGTTTGTGTTTGCGCTAAATGGCAAGGCAAAGACGGAAATACCACAAGGCTGGTAGCAAGTGAACAGCCCTGGGATACAGCTCAGTCCAATCTGTAAACTGTGTGCCTGCCCGAGCACATGGACTAACACACCTTGAAGAACAGCTTCAAAGTGCAGAAGTATCCCATGAGTGGATTGGAAATGCACTGTGAGTAGCATAAGTGGCGGCTCGTTTCAGACACCAGCATCCACAGATTCATAGATTCAAACAGCTCAGAAAAAGCCCATTAAGTTGGCACTGGCATAACTACCACTACAACTACCACTAATCCCAATTTCCTGATTCAGTTTGGGATTGAGTGTTGCAGGTGCCTTTGGTGCATGCTCTGAGACGGTATTACCTGTTGCTCAAGATGACATTCCAGACCTTTGACTTTCGTGTTGGGAATTGTTGACATCTAGTTTCCTCATGGCGAGTAGTAAGATTTAAGGCGACATCTGAATGAGGCAAGATTTAGACTTTGTGAGGCTGAAAACAGCAGTACTGAAAGGCGATATACATCTAATCATTTCCTAGTGAGAACTGTGTGTTGACACCCAGGACTCTGTTTAAAAATGCAACAAGTAGCTTCTAACTTCGAAAAGTCTTCACCCATCCTCTCATTACAATTCTCCCACTATTTCTCACTATTTCCCACACTATTCAGACTCCTGTAAGATTGTGCTCATTGTGTTTTAAAGCAACATCTGATGTAATGTGAGGTTCAGTGATGGGACAATTAATTTTGAGCAGAAATTTGAGAGAAAAATATCTGCTCAAAATTCGTGCACTGCTTGCATCCGTATTCCCTGTTGGGCACGAAGTAGGAATTCTACCCAGATCTGTAGAAACAATATGAGATCAATTGTAACAATGATCTTTCCATTAGTGGAGAACCAAGCTGACTTGGAGCTATATTGATGTTCCTTTTATTTCAATCATACACAGGTTGTGGACATTGCTGCCTCGCCCCACATTTATTGTGCATCCTTAATCACCCAGAATACAATTTAGAACATTAGAACAGACAACAGGAGTGGATAATTCAGCCCCTTGAGCCTGCTCCACCAAGTAATATTAGCATCACTGATCTCATCCCGGCCTCAACTCCACTCTCCTGTCCTCTCCTCAGAACCCTTCAGCCCATTACTGATTAAAAATCTGCCTCCTCTTCAAATTTACTCACTGTGCCAGGTGGTGAATTCTCTGGGCTGGTGAATTCCACAAATTCATAATCCTTTTATAGAAGCAGTTTCTTCATATCTCTGTTTTAACCCTGTTACTCCTTATCCGAAAACTCTGACTTCTCGTTCTGGATTGCCCTACATAAAAAAACATCTTTTCAAAGATAGTAGGAACTGCAGATGCTGGAGAATCTGAGATAACAAGGTGCAGAGCTGGATGAACACAGCATGCCAAGCAGCATCAGAGGAGCAGGAAGCCTGACGTTTCGGGCCTAGACCCTTCTTCAGAAATCTTCCTCCGATGAAGCGCTGTCATGTTTTCCCACCTCTTATTTAAACTCTGGTGTCCGTTGAGCTTGATTACCTCACTTCCGGTTTCCCTTCTGAAGAAGGGTCAAGACCCAAAACGTCAGCTTTCCTGCTCCTCTGGTGCTGCTTGGCCTGCTGTGTTCATCCAGCTCTGCACCTTGTTATCTCATCTTTCCAAAGAGTCCTTTTTAAGAGTGAACCATGTTGCAGTGGGTCTGGAACCACGTATGGTGCAAACCAGGTGAGGATGTCGATGGTTCGGAATCTTTAAACTCTCTCCCTAACAGCATCTTTGGTGACCCTACTCCCCAAGGACTGCAGCGTTTCAAGGAAGTCACTCACCACTGCATTCTCCAGGGCAATTAGGGATGAGCAATAAATGCTGGCCTAGTGAGTGACACCCATATCCTATAAATGAATAAGAAGAAACTGGCTGCTTGTTTGCACTCTCGCCATTGAAACATTAAGTTGTGAATTCAAGTCTTATGCCAACACACGGACAATTAGCCAAAACTGAGAAAATGCTGCATTGTCAGATATCGCGTCTTCAGGCACATCTCAGAAAGATCAGACCATCAGTCCTTTTTCTAAAACTGCTCCAATTTTCTCCTCTTCAAGTATTTACTGAATTATTTTTAATGTTGATAAAAAGCGACACCCAATGTCTGCATTTCCTCTTGCACTCACCAGGGCTGGGATGCCAGAAACTAAATCTACAGAAGAAACTCTAAGGTTTTGGAGTAGGTTTGTAGCTCGGGTTATGGATGTTGTGGTTTTTGTCTCACTGAGCTGGTTCGTTGTTCCGCAGACGTTTCATTACCCTGCTGGGTAACATCATCAGTGCAGCCTCCAATGAAGACTTGTTGTGTTTTCCCGCCTGTTATTTAAACTCTGGCATCCGTTGAGCTGGATTACCTCACTTCCGGTTTCCCCTCGCAATGGAGTGCATATGGGGTCTAGCTCTATGTGTTTATTGATGGCTTTCTTAGTGGAGAACCAGGCTTCTAGGAAGTCCCGTGCTTGTCTCTGCTTTGCCTGTCCCAGGATCCTAGTGTTGTCCCAATCGAGCTGGTGGTTTTCCTTATCCATGTGGATGGAGATGAGTGAGTATTGGTCGTGTCTTATTATTGCCAATTGATGTTCATGTACTCTTGTGGTTAATTTCCTTCCTGTTTGTCCAACATAATGATTTTCACAGTCTTTGCAGGGAATCTTGCATACGACATTGGTCCTGTCCATACTGGGTCTTTGGTTCGGGTGAGCTGTTGGTGTAGGGTTGATGTGGGTTTGTGTGCTACTCTGATGCCCAGTGGTTGTAGGAATCTTGTGGTTTGTTCCAATGTGTTCCTGATGTAAGGTAGCGTGATAAGTGTGTTGGGGCGTGTAGTGTCTTCCTGCTGTCGTTCATGTAATAGGCATCTTCTGACCTAGTTTTTCGGGTATCCATTGTCCTTGAATACTTGGAAGAGTATTCTTCTTCTTTTTGGTGTAGTTCTGTGTTTCTGCAATGTGTTGTTGCCTGATTAAATAATGTTCTCATGCAACTTCGTTTGCGTGTGTTAGGGTGGTTTCTGTTGAAATTCAGTACTTGGTCAGTGTGTGTCACTTTCCTGTGTACCTTTGTTAGGAATTCCCCATTGGTCTTGCGTTCCACCATGACATCCAGGTATGGGAGCTGTTTGTTCTTTTCCTCTTCCTTGGTGAATCTGATCCCGGTGAGGGTGTTGTTTATTAGTTCGTGTGTCTCCTCTAGTTTGGTCCGTTTAATAACGATGAAGGTGTCGTCCACATAGTGTATCCATAGTTTTGGTTGGATTAGCGGAAGGGTCATGCTTTCAAGTCTCTGCATCACCGCTTCAGCTATTAGTCTGGAGATAGGTGATCCCATGGGTGTCCCATTGATATGTTCGTATGTTTGGTCGTTGAAAGTGAAGTGGGTGGTGAGGCATAGGTCCAGTAGTTTCAGCACGTTGTCTGTGGAGATGGTGTCACTCGGGTCATACTCTTGTCTTAGTAGTGTTGTCATTGTTTCTCTTGCTAGTGGTATGTCTATCGATGTGAATAGGGCAGGAATGTCAAACTATACCATGGTCTCATCGTTATCTATTCTAATGTCCTTGATGGAATTTAGGAATTCCTGGGCTGAGTGGATTGAGTGGGGTGACTTGCTGATGAGGTGCTTTAGTCTCCTTTATAACTCCTTGGCTAATCTATATGATGGTGTGCCTGGCAGGGAGACTATGGGCCTGAGGACTACTTCCAGTTTGTGTACCTTCAGGAGGCCGTAGGATTGGAGGGTGTTAGTTCCTTCAGGGTTTCATTCTTAGGTAGTCTGTTTTGTTGATTTGTCTGGTCTGTTTGAATCTCTTTAGTGTGTTGAGAAACTTGGTGCCCAGTTGTGGTGTTGTTTCTGTCTGCACTTGCTGGTATGTGATCTCATCGGCTCGTAGGGTTTGTGGCTTGGAGAGGTAGTCCAATTTGATTAGTATTACCATTATGCGCCCTTTATCTGCTGGTAGTATTGTGATGTTTTTGTCTTTTTTCAGTCCTTCTAGGGCCTTCCTTTCTGGTGTGTTGAGAGTGTTAAGATCTCTTTTTCTGGTCAATTTCAGGATCACTGTCTGTCTTATGGCTTGTTGTGTTTCTTCATTGATGCTGTTGGTCTTCAGTGTGGCTTCCAGTGTGGCTAGGAATTCTACAGAAGAAATGCCAATTCAGAAGAGGTGGCATGATGACTCAATGGTTAGCACTGCTGCCTCACAGCGGTCAGGGCCTGGGTTTGATTCCAGCCTTCGGATGTCTGTTGAGAGTTTGCACACTCTCCCTGTGACTGCATAGGTTTTTTTTCGGGTGCTCCAGTTTCCTTCCACAGTCCAAAGATGTGCAGATTAGGTGGATTGGGCATGGGAAATGCATGGTTACAGGAGTACGGTGGGAGAGGTGGGTCTCTGCAGGATACTCTTCAGACAGGCGGTTTGGACGCAATGGGCTGAATGGCCTGCTTCCACACTGTAGAGATTCTACATATCATAAGAGGCACTGCTTTTTGGACCATGGCTGGCAGGTCGAACTGTTAACTGTCAATCTTAGTTAGCCCATTAAACTCAGGCCTGGCAGATAGATTCTGATTGGAGCAGCAGAAATGAAGCAGAGATTAACAGAATCCATAACCCTTTCCTTGGCAATAGATATGAACAAATCTATTTTGCCCACAAAGAATAGGGGGCTGTGAGTGAGTGCATTTAGCTTCTAGCATACACAAATGAATCCCATTGCAAGTGTGACTGATAATCTTAAACTGATTTTCAGTGAAATTCTTTGCACAATCTAGAGAGCATAGGTTTAAGGTGAGAGGGAAAAGATTTAAAAGGGACCTGAGGGACAACGTTTTCACACCGAGGGTGGTGCTTGTATGGAATGAGTTGCCAGAGGAAGTGGTGGAGGTGGGTACAATTACATCTTTTAAATGGCATCTGGATGGGTACATGAATTGGAAGGGTTGAGAGGGAGATGGACCAAATGCTGTAAAATGGAACTAGATTAATTTAGGATATCTGGTTGGCAGGGACGTGTTGGACTAAATGGTCTGTTTCCATGATGTATAGCTTTATGACTCTATGACTCGATAACTGAAACCGCACATACGACATTATTCATTTCAATGGCAGGTATGACATCTTTTTGAGATAACAAGGTGTAGAGCTGGATGAACACAGCAGGCCAAGCAGCATCAGGGGAGCAGGAAGGCTGACATTTCGGGCCTAGACCCTTCTTCAGAAATGGGGGAGGGGAAGGGGATTCTGA
>NW_025973112.1:0-9270 GCF_021869965.1 Rhincodon typus
CTTGAAGAAGGGTCCAGACCCGAAACGTCAGCTTTCCTGCTCCTCTGATGCTGCTTGGCCTGCTGTGTTCATCCAGCTTTACACCTTGTTATCTAAGCTATAGAAGACATTTTATTGTTAAAAGTTCATTGTTAATCTGCTTTAGTTTACAACAAAAAAAACTATTGATTAGATAGTTATATTGAATTATATATTTGAAAGAATGGTGAAAGCATGTAATATTATTCAGAAATATATAGGAATTAATTGTTATGAGTATGAAAATGAAGGTGTTGCTTTTTGCTCCTGTACTGCAGTCATGTATTATAATGTATCAGTCAACCAGCCACGTGGTGAGCAGCAAAAATTACATTTTGAGCATGAAGTGCAATGATTTCTAACTACAGGGAACCAGATAACAGCACCAAATAAGCTCCTGAGAATCATGGAATCATGACAATTTGTTTCTCACGTTGTTTGAGGAATAATTGTTTCCAGAGCAACGGGGACACCTCCCCTGCTTTTGTCCAGAGTAGTGGCCTGTAATGCAGCCTGTAGTTATCTCAATGTACACACAACATTCTCTTAGATACTGCAGTTTGTGAAGAGAATTTCTCACTTATTTGGATCTTTACTTCTTCCTAGAGGAGACAGGGTGTAACACCTGAGAGAGAACACTGTGGTAGACTCGTACCTTGCCAGTAGGTGTAAGACCAACATGGTGGATGGTCACACATTGGAGAAACCTCCATGCTAGCAATGGAAATTGAAACTGGCCAATGCATAACCTCCGATTTACACTCGAACGACAATTTGAAAATCTACCACAGCAGTGCAGGGTCGCTAACTCCAAATATGGAGGAATTTCTGGGAACAAAGATTAAAACACAGAAGAGAAATGGGGAAATGGGGTGCGTTATCAGCATACTTTTAGAGTTCTCTTACTCTACTTTCTCAATGTATTCTTGAATTCATTGCAACACTGCAGCATGTATTTACCATCTGACTAGCAGCACGGTTATAACAGGAGTTCTAGAGAACTTGAGCAAGAAGTTCAAGGCTGACCACTTTGTTGAGTAATAGCCCGACCGTTTCACATTCTTATCACTTACTCTTGGCAGAACACAGCTCGTGACACTAGCCTCTAAGCTGCAAAGCTCATATTGGTCCCAAACACACTGGGGCAGAGGTGAACAAGAAGTGGTTTTGTCAAGACACGTACCTTGTGGCTGCACAGGAATCTTAATGGGATTGGACAGTGTAATGAACTGGCTGCATGTAGTGAAGGGGATTCAGAATGATATTGCTGATAAAAGGGAAGCCAATTTATGTAAGTTTGTAATGGAAACATTGAAAAATAAGTGCGGATGTCAAAATATCATACAGGCAGTAACAAGTACCTTTTGATACATGCCCACCTTGAAAAAGTTCTGCTCCTCCCTCTGATGGGATTTCCATTTAAATCTTTTCTCTTGTCCACTGACATTAATTTCACTGTCACTCCTGGTTGTGTGACCAGGTATTTGCTAAAACCCATTTCCACAGCCATATCACTTTCTTCAGTGACTGCCTCCAGCTCAGACCCACCCCACGTAGATTCCAACTGAAGTTTCATCACTCGTGCTTTGAATCCACTCAGGAACACAGGTAGCTCCATGATGTTCGATTTTCCACAGACAACTGCTCTCGCCACATCCTGAGATCCACACACAGTGCCATGTGGCACCACATGCACACTCTCGACTTTTCTCTCCAACAGCATCACAACACACTGGCTCAGGGTTGCACCACTCTGCAGTTCCACTTCTTCCTCCGCCTCATTCACCATGCTAACAAGAAACATTTTCTTTTCCTTTCAGGCATCAAGGCCCTCAAGATTCAACAATTCAGATAGACCCATGGCCCTTTGGAACCTTCCTCCCCTCTCCTTCCCTCTGACTCCATCCCCTCCCCGAACTCCACATCCTGTTGGATATTCACCATCCCAACTAACATTCCACTCTCCGATGCTGAACGTTCTGTACTCAGCAAAGGCCTCAGCTTTATCCATCTGCGTACCTATGTTAACGAATTTCAGGCACAACAATGGCGTCTAACTCTTCTTCCGCCGTCTTCACCTCCGTGCCCATATCTTTGGACAAGAGTCCTCTCCCTGTCCAACAGACCCCTTGGCCTGGTTCCAACACCCTCCCTCCACCTGGACCCCTCCCTCTGGCCTTTTACCTGCACTCGATCTGTTCATTGAGAACTGGCGACCTGATATTGGTCGCCTCAATTTCTCTGCCCACCCCCACCTACCCCCCCCCCCCCCCCCCCCCCCCAATCCAAACTGTCTCCCTCTGAACTGACTGCACTCTGTGTGCTTAGATCCAATCCTGACTTTGTTATTAAGTCACCGATAATGATGGTGCTGTTGTAGTCTGCCGACGCTGAGCGCCAGATCTCAGATTCCCCCTCCTATCTTCCCCTGGACCATGACCCCACCATGGCACATCAGGCTATTGTATCAACTATGGTAACTTATTTCATTGGGTGATCTCCCCACACCACCTTGCACACCCCCCACCCCCTCCCACCACTTACCCCCCCCACCCCCTGCCTCCAAGCTGATAGCCCCAGCCCTGCACAGCTTGCTTCTACCTCCTTCCAAATATTCACATACAGGACTGCCCAGGCAGACCCTTGTTTCAGCCTGCTCCTGTCCCACAAAACTCATCTCTTCCTACCTTGACTCAGTCTTTTCTCCCCTGGTCCAGTTGATTCCATGTACATCTGTAACTCCTCAGACGCTTTATGCCAGTTTCAGAATTTCCAGTTTGCAGGATCCAGCTGCCTCCTTCTTGCCATGGACATGCAATCTCTTTACATGTCCATCCTCCTCCAGGATGGTCTCAGGGGTTTCCAATTCTTCCTGGAGCAAAGGCTTGAACCGTCCCCACCCACCACCACCCACCTCCACTTGGCTGAGCTCATCCTCACCCTCAACAACTTCTCTTTTAACTCCTCTCATTTTCTTTAGGTCAGAGAGTAGGCCATGAGTACCCACATAGGCTCCAGTTGTGCCTATCTCTTTGTGGGCTACGTGGAACATTCCTTGTTCCAGTCCTATTCCGGCCCCCACCCACAACTCTTTCTCCGATACATCAATGATATCATCGTTGCTGCTTCCCTCTCTCGTCTGGAATTGGACAATTTCATTGATTTCGATTCCAATTTCCACCATGCCCTCACTTTCACCTAGTCTATCTCTGACTCCTCCCTTCCCATCCTTGACATCTCTGTTTCCATTTCTGGGGATAGACTGGCCACTAATATCCATTACAAACCCACTGACTCCCACAGCTACCTGGACTATACATACTCACACCCTGCTTCCTGTAAATATTCTATTCCATTCTCTCAGTTCCTCCGTAGTATATGTTCCAATGAGGCCAACTTTGACATGGGAGCCTCCGAAATGTCCACCTTTTCCTCAGCCAAGGATTACCCAGCACAGGGCCTCAACCGGGTCCAACCTATCTCCTGCACGTCCGCCCTCACCCCCTCTCTTCTCTCCTGCAAAAGGGATAGGGTTCCCTATGTCCTTACCTACCATCCCATCAGCATCCACATCCAGAAGATCATCAGACACTATTTCCACCGCCTCCAACAAGATGCCACTGCCAGACACATATTGTCCTCCCCTACCCCCTTCCGCAGGGACTATTCCCTCTGAGACACCCTGGTCCACTCTTCCTTCACCCACAACACACTCCCACAGCCCCATGGTACCTTCCCTTGCAACCGCCAAAGGGGTAACACATCCTTATTTACTTCCTCACTCCCCAGTATCGAAGGACCCAAACATACCTTCCAGGTGAAGCAGCACTTTACCTGCACTTCCCACAATCTAGTTGCTGCATTCGCTGCTCACAATGTGGTCTCCTCTACTTTGGGGAAACGAATTGTAGACTGGGTGACCACTTTGCAGAACATCTATGTTCTGCTCGCAGAAAAGACCCTGAGCTACCTGTTGCCTGCCACTTTAATGCACCACCCTGGTCCCTGGCCAACATCTCCGTCTCTGGCTTGCTGCAGTGTTCTAGCGAAGCCCAACGCAAGCTGGAAGAACAACACCTCATTTTCTGCTTGGAGACCCTACAGCCTTCCGGACTCAGCATTGAGTTCAATAATTTTAGGGCCTAAACTCTCCCTTGTTTTAGCCCCCCCAACCCACACACCAGGCCTTGTTATCACATTCACAACAGGTTCACAACAAGTTCGGAGGAAGGGTCACCGGACCCAAAATGTTAACTCTGTTTTCTCCTCCACAGATGCTGCCAGACCTGCTGAGCTTTTCCAGCAACTTTGTTTTTGTTCCTGATTTACAGCATCCGCAGTTCTTTTGGTTTTTACTTGTTACCACATAGCCTGCCATTACACACCCCCTGTTGTTAGTCACTAACACTTCCCATTAACAGCTATTCGCCCTCCAAGGCAGATCGTTATCAACTCATTTGTATGTCCAGCTTTTCTTCTCTCTCTTTGGGCTCTATCCCCACCTATCCTTTACTCCTTACTCCCACCCCCCACCCTAACTTCTGCATACAAACCGATATTTTCCTGGCTACCATCAGCTCTGAGGAGGGATCATCAGGCCCAAACTGTTAACTCTGATTTTTCTTCACAGATGCTGCCAGACCTGCTGAGCTTTTCCAGCGACTTCTGTTTTTGTACCTTTTGATACAAACTTTGTATATCTACCACAGACGGTCAGGTGCTTTTTGACCTTTTAAAAGTCTCCATAAAGTAAGATCAGAGAAGGCAAACAGCAAATGTTATCAAGAGATAGTTTACCTCAAACTGCTGTTCTAGCTGGACCCTGAGATTCACACTCAGTGCTATGCTTCACCACATTCACACTCGATGTCCCTCTCTGTTTCTCTCTCTCTATCAGCACTGATTCACCCTAGTTCAAAAGTGTCCTTGTCTCAACTTCCATTTCATTCTTCAAATCATCCAATGTCTTAGCAGGAAACTTTTTCTCTTTGTAGGTTTTAAGGAACAAAATTTTCAATAATTTCTGGGTACCAAAGTCCTTCTACATCATTGTGAATACCACCCAACGTGTTGTAAGGCACTATCACTGTGCTAAATGGGATAGACTTTGAACAGATCCAGCAACTCAAGACTGGGCATCCAGGAGGCGCTCTGGGCCATCTGCAACAGCAGAATTTTACTCCAACACAATCTGCAACCCCATGGCCTGGCATATGCCCCGTTCTGCAGTTACCATTAGATCAGGGAATCAACCCTGGTTCGATGATTAGTGTATCTAATGTAGAATGAAGTCTACACTAACAGAACATAACCTTACTGGATGATATGCATTCTAAAGCAAAGGATTACGGCAACACTTTAGAAAATAGTTTCCAATGCCATCCCCATTGTCCAGTGGCAGTGACTCACAACAGAACTGACAAAGAAGGTGGTTAGTGTTTGAGAATTAAACTTGCCGCCTATCAGACTGACTGACTGTGTTCGGGAAAGTGGCGACAAATTTTCTGCTGCTCTCAATCACAAGCAGTCAGACTGATCAAAGGCAGAGAGTAGCTGAGAGATAGATCCTGTCAGCTTCAGCCTTATCTTTTGCACTGATGTATTGGGCTCTTCCATCATTGAGGATGGGGATATTTGTGGAGCCTCCTCCTCCAGCGAGTTGTTTAATTGTCCACCACCATTCATGACTGGCTGTGGCAGGACTGCAGAGCTTAGATCTGATCTGTTGGTTGTGGAATCGCTTAGCTCTGTCTATCACATGCTGCCTGTGCTGTTTTACATGCATGTAGTCATGTTTGGTGGCTTCACCAGGTTGATACCTCATCTTCAGGTATGCCTGTTGCTGCTCCTGACATTCCCTCCTGCAGATCCCATTGAACCACGGTTGAACCCCTGGCTTGATGGTAATGGTTGAGTGGGGGATATGCTGGGCCGTGAGGTTACAGATTGTGCTGGAGTACAATTCTGCTGCTGTTGATGGTCCACAGTGTCTCATTGATGCCCAGTCTTGAGTTGCTGCATCTATTCAAAGCCCATCCCATTTAGTACGGTGATAGTGCCACAAAACACAATGTCAGGTATTATCAATGTGAAAACAAGCTCTCCCAGTTTTGGCCCAAGCCTCCAGATGTTAGTCAGGGGGCTTTATAGAGTCGACCGGTCTGTCTATGGCATTGTTGTTTCTCGTGGTTTAGTCAATGGCTAGTAATCTTTCCAGTTTAATTTGTTTTTATCTCATTGTTTGTTTGAGATTGATTTATGAATATTACCTGCCACTGTTTTATTTAAATTCCAACAGTAACTATATTCTTTAATCACTGTAAGGTCTTTTAGGAAATTGTGGGGTTGTACAATGTGCTGTGTAAAGGTAAATTATTTTGAGGATAAAACTACATGAAAGCAGGAGAGCAGATGAGAAACAACTTACCTGAGTGCTCTTGGTATCATGTTTGACCTTGGGAAAGGCTTCCAACCATGTTATTGCTTCATCACCAAGACTGCCTACATTTTCCTCTCTAATATCAGACAACACCATCCTTTCCTCAGCTTGCCCATTGCTGAAAGTGTCAAACAAGTCTGCAGTGTCTCTCAACCTGACTATTCCATGGTTTCCTGGCCAATTTCCCATCAACTACACCAGATGAATGTGTGAGAGATAGTAGGAACTGCAGATGCTGGAGAATCCGAGACAACAAGGTGCAGGGCTGGATGAACACAGCAGGCCAAGCAGCATCATAGGAGCAGAAAGGCTGACGTTTCGGGCCTAGACCCTTCATCAGAAAAGGGGGAGGGGAAGGGGGTTCTGAAATAAATAGGGAGAGAGTGGGAGGCGGATAGAAGATGGATAGAGGAGAGGATAGGTGGAGAGGAAACAAACAGGTCAAAGAGGCGGGGATGGGGCCAGTAAAGGTGAGTGTAGGTGGGGAGTTAGGGAGGGGATAGGTCAGTCCAGGGAGGACGGACAGGTCAAGGGGGCGGGATGAGGTTGGTCGGTAGGAGATGGGGGTGCGGTTTGAGGTGGGAGGAGGGGATAGGTGGGAGGAAGGACAGGTTAGGGAGGCAGGGACGAGCTGGACTGGTTTTGGGATGCGGTAGGGGGAGGGGAGATTTTGAAGCTTGTGAAATCCACATTGATATCATTGGGCTGCAGGGTTCCCAAGCGGAATATGAGTTGCTGTTCCTGCAACCTTCGGGTGGCATCGTTGTGGCACTGCAGGAGGCCCAGGATGGACATGTCGTCTGAGGAATGGGAGGGGGAGTTGAAATGGTTCGCGACTGGGAGGTGCAGTTGTTTATTGCGAACCGAGCGTAGGTGTTCTGCAAAGCGGTCCCCGAGCCTCCGCTTGGTTTCCCCGATGTAGAGGAGGCCACAACGGGTACAGCGGATGCAGTATACCACATTGGCAGATGTGCAGGTGAACATCTGCTTGATGTGGAAAGTCTTCTTGGGGCCTGGGATGGGGGTGAGGGAGGAGGTCTGGGGGCAGGTGTAGCACTTTCTGCGGTTGCAAGGAAAAGTGCCGGGTGTGGTGGAGCTGGAGGGGAGTGTGGAACGGACAAGGGAGTCACGGAGAGAGTGGTCCCTCCGGAAAGCAGATAAGGGTGAGGAGGGAAAGATGTCTTTGGTGGTGGGGTCGGATTGCAGATGGCGGAAGTGTTGGAGGATGATGCGTTGGATCCGGAGGTTGGTGGGGTGGTACGTGAGGACGAGGGGGATTCTTTTTTGGTTCTTATTGCGTGGTCGGGGTGTGAGGGATGAGATGCGGGAGATGTGGGAGACAAGGTTGAGGGCTTTCTCGACCACTGGGGGGGAAGTTACGGTCCTTGAAAAACGAGGACAACTGAGATGTACGGGAGTGGAATGCCTCATCCTGGGAGCAGATGCGGCGGAGGCGAAGGAATTGGGAATGGGGATAGCATTTTTGCAGGAAGGTGGGTGGGAGGAGGAGTATTCTAGGTAGCTGTGGGAGTCGGTGGGCTTGAAATGAATATCGGTTTCCAGGTGGTTGCCCGATATGGAGACAGAGAGGATACCGCTCATGCTTGGACATAGAGCAGTTTTTCCGCCGCCTCCGCCTCCACGCTTACTTCTTCAAGCCTAACCCTCCCTCTACTGACCCCTTCTCCCGCTTCCAACACACCCTCTCCTCCTGGACACCACCCCAAGGCCTCCTACCCTCCCTTGACCTCTTCATCTCCAACTGCCGTCGAGACATCAATCGCCTCAACCTCTCCACCCCCTCACCCACTCCAACCTCTCCCCCGCAGAACGTGCAGTCCTCCGCTCCCTCCGCTCCAATCCCAACCTCACCACAAAACCCGCGGACAAGGGAGGCGCAGTTGTAGTATGGCGCACTGACCTCTACATTGCCGAGGCCAGACGCCAACTCTCTGACACCTCCTCCTACCACCCCCTTGATCATGACCCCACCCCTGAGCACCAAACCATCATCTCCCAAACCATCCACAACCTCATCACCTCAGGTGACGTCCCACCCACAGCCTCCAACCTCATCGTTCCCCAACCTCGCACCGCCCGCTTCTATCTCCTCCCCAAAATCCAGAAACCTGAATGCCCTGGTCGACCCATTGTCTCCGCCTGCTCCTGCCCCACCGAACTTATCTCCACCTATCTGGAACAACAAGGTACAGGGCTGGATGAACACAGCAGGCCAAGCAGCTATCTGGACTCCATTTTCTCCCCCTTGGTCCAGGAACTCCCTACCTATGTCCGTGACACCACCCACGCCCTCCACCTCCTCCAGAACTTCCAATTCCCCGGTCCCCAACACCTCATCTTTACCATGGACATCCAGTCCCTCTACACCTGCATTCCCCATGCAGATGGCCTAAAGGCCCTCTGCTTCTTCCTGTCCCGCAGGCCCAACCAGTCCACCTCCACTGACACCCTCATCCGCTTAGTCGAACTCGTCCTCACCCTCAACAACTTCTCTTTCAATTCCTCCCACTTCCTACAGACAAAGGGGGTGGCCATGGGTACCCACATGGGGGCCCAAGCTACGCCTGCCTCTTTGTAGGTTACATGGAACAATCCCTCTTCCGTACCTACACCGACCCTAAACCCCACCTCTTCCTCCGTTACATTGATGACTGTATCGGCGCCACCTCGTGCTCCCACGAGGAGCTCGAACAGTTCATCCACTTCACTAACACCTTCCACCCCAACCTTAAGTTTACCTGGACCATCTCTAACACCTCTCTCCCCTTCCTGGACCTCTCTGTCTCCATATC
>NW_025973113.1:0-9269 GCF_021869965.1 Rhincodon typus
CCCTTCTTCAGAAATGATTTCTGAAGAAGGGTCCAGACCCGAAACGTCAGCTTTCCTGCTCCTCTGATGCTGCTTGGCCTGCTGTGTTCATCCAGGTCTACACCTTGTTATCTCATGAGGTTGTGAATGGCACTTTACAAATGCAAGTCTTACTGTCTTTTGAAATTCGATGATCATCACAGTGCTTATGGCACTCCTCAGTATTAACCCTTTCAGGTCCATATACAGCAGAGAAGGAGCTAATTAAAACAAACCTCATGGAAAAGTGACTGAGAAACTATTCTTCCTGAAGGCTCTAGGACCAGACAGCCTGAATCCTAGGGAAGGTGTTGTTATTGCTAGACTATTAATCCAGAGACCCAGGTAATGTTCAACACCTTCATCCACATGCACACCCCAAATCTCACCCCCAACACCTTAATGTGGCCTGGTCCCTTTGTAATCCCCTCCCGTTCCTCAACCCTCTGTAATATCTGCCATGGTAGATGGTGGAAATCAAAATTTACAATTAAGAGTCTAATGGTGACCACTAAATAGTTCCTGATTGCTGAGGACAAGTTCCCCTCCAAGCCACTCATCATCCTGACTTGGAAATATATTGCCATTCTTTCAGTGTTGCTGGGTCAAAATCCTGGAATTGCCTCCCTAACAACAAATTGGGTTAATCTACGGCACATGGCATCCAGCCGTTCAAGAACGCTGTTCACCGCAACCTTCCCAAGGGGCAACGAGGGACGGGCAACAAATGCTGGCCCAGCCAACAATGCCCACAGAATCATAGAGTCCCTACAGTGTGGAATCAGGCCATCCAACCCATCAAGTCCACACCGACTCTCCAAACAGCATTCCAGCCACTCCCAACCCACTACCCTATCCCTGTAACCTTGCATTTCCCTTGGCTGACCCGCTTAGCCTGCGCATCCCTGGACGCAATGGGCATTTTAGCATGGCCAATCCACTTTAATCTGCACATCTTTGGACTGTGGGAAGAAACCCACCAGACACGGGGATAATTTGCAAACTCCACACAGACAGTCGCCCGAGGCTGGAATCGAACCTGGGTCTCTGGCACTGTGAGGCAGCAGTGCTAATTACTGAGCCATCATGAAACCCTTAAGTCCCACAAGTAATTTTTATTTAAAAATCCTTGGATTCTGGAAAGGTCCCAGTGGATTGGAAAATAACCAATCTTAATAACCAATAAAATAAATTGGAATTAGTTAGCCTGGCAACTGTCATAGGGAAACTGTTAGAATCCATTAATAAGGAGGCAATAGTAAGGTACTCAGAAAATTATAATGGGATCAACATGGCTTTGTCTGTTTGACTGATTTATTCAAGTTCTGTAAGGATGCAACAGGCAAGGGGGATAAAGGAGAACCTGTGGATATGCCTTGTCTGGATTTCTAAATGGCATATCCAAACTTCTGATGTGAAATAAGCACTTATGGCATAGACAGTAGCTTACTAGCATGGATAAAAGATTGGTTAGCAAACAGAAAGCAGAAGGTAGAAATAAATCCATCATTTCTTAGGTTAGAAAGTTGTAACTACTGCCGCAGGGATCAATGTTGTGGTCTCAATTACTTAGAATCTATATCAATGATTTGGGTGAAGGGACTGAATACATGGTTACTAAATTTGCACCAAGACAGATAGAACAGTAGTCTCTGAAAAGGAGGTAAGTCGTCTGGAAGGCATATAGAGAGGTTAGGTGAGTGGGAATAAACTTGACAGATGGCAGTGGGGGAATGTGAACTTTGTCCACAGTTGTACAATCATTGGTAAGGCCATATTTGGACAACTATGTACAATTCTGGTCACCCTGCTATAGGAAGGATGTTATTCAACTGGAAAGGGTGCAAAAAAGATTTACAAGGATGTTATCAAGACTGGAGGATTTGAGGTATAAGGAGAGGCTGGATAGGCTGGGACTTTTTTCCCTGGAGTGTAAGAAGCTGAGGGGTGACATTATGGAGGTTTATAAAATCATGAGGGGCATGGACAAGGTGAATAGTCAAGGTCTTTTTTCCCAGGGTAAGAGAGTCCAAAACTAGAGGGCATAGGTTTAAGGTGAGAGGGGAAAGATTTATAAAAGACCTGAGGGACAACTTTCTCACACAGAGATGGAACGAACTACCAGAGGAAGTGGTAAACGTGGGTACAGTTACAAGGCAGATAGAGAAATATATGATCAAAAATGAGTCAAGGGTCATGGGTGACACATGGGAAAGTGGAGCTGAAACCACAACTTGACCAGCCATGATTTTATTGAATGGTAGAGCAGGCTTGAAGGGCTGAATGGTCTACTTCTGCCCCTAAGTTCTTCATGATCCTACGTGCGTACTTCAAAGGAACCTTTCTTGCACAGATAAGTTCATGGACAATACCTGTCAGCAATTTTGCATCTTCCTACCTTGCTCCTGACTAAAAAGCTCCTGATGTAAATGTAACCTTTCTCTGTGAGAAAAGACACCATTAGTAACTCATAATTATAATTCAATAATTGGTTCAACTCATACTAAACCTATTCATATTTATTGCATTATTATCAGAAACAAAAGTTATCTCAACTCAAATCTTTGAAAATGAACCATGTGATTAATTACATAAGTGTGGTGTTCACAGTAGAAGCGAGGAGAGAGATTACTGAATGTTGTTTTAAACATGACAGACTTCAGTCAGTGTTAGAAGAGGTGAATGTTGAAGGTGGTGGATGTAGTGCCAATCAAGCAGGCTGCTTTGTCCTGGATGATGTTAGTTTCTTGAGTGTTGTTGAAGCTGCACCCATCCAGGCTCCCAAGTGGGGGGCATTCTATCACATTCCTGACTTGTGCCTTGTCGCTGGTGGACCGGCTTTGGGGTCCTAGTCTTAACATACTGCTTATCCCAATTTTCTCCTGAGTGTTCCCCATTACAAAGTACAATTTCATAGCTTGCAATTCATCCTCTTAAAAACACACTCAGCTGGTCACTTTTCATGTCAGCTTGAGCAGTGAGCATTGGTGGGAAGATTGACCTTGTCCAATTTGAACCTTGCCCATGATGCCCATGTGCAAGCAATTTCAAGGCATAGAAACACAGAAGGTAGGAGCAGAAGTCCATTCGACTCCTCAAGCCTGCTACACCATTCAATATGATCATGGCTGATCATTGAGCTCAATATCCTAAGCCCACCCTATGCCCCATATCCCTAACAGCTATAAGAACTATGTCCACCTCCTTCTTGAAAATATTCAATGTTTTGACCTCAACCACATTCTATGGTGGTGAATTCCACAGGCTCTCCACTCTCTGGGTGAAGACATTTCTCCTCATCTAGTCTTAAAAGGTTGATCCCTTATCCTTAAACTATCTCCCTGAGTGCTGGACTCCTGCAGCATTTGTATGTTTCCTTGCTTATTCAGCAACACTGAAGAAGTAACAGAATACAAACTAGGAGAAGCTGCGCAGATACGGCAGGAAGACTGTTAGACACCGCAAACAACTGAGCCCTTTTAAATTCCAGACACCCAACTATTCTGGTGTTAAAATCACTCAGTTTACTGTATCTGTGACGGTTAACAAGTAAGGTATGAAGGCATGGTCTGCAATTCATTTTAATACCATGACCAAGATACCTTCTAGCTCCCACCTCTATGTGTTTCTGATTAGAGAGATACGCAGACCCAGGAGATGGATAGCGTATCGGTCTATAATACAAATTCATAAACATAAGAGCATAAGAACAAGGAGCAGGAGCAGGCAATTCAGCCCTTCAACCCTGCTCTGCCACAGAATAAAATCATGGCAAAACAAAATCTATAAAATTCTAACAGGATTAAGCAGGAAGGATGTTCTTGATGACCGGGTGAGTCCAGAACCAGGGGGGTCACAGTTTAAGGATACAGGGTAGGCCATTTAGGACTGAGATGATTCTAAATGTCTTCACCCAGAGAGTGGGAAGCCTGTGGAATTCTCTGTCACAGAAAGTGGTTGTGGACAAAATATTGAATGTTTTCAAGAAGGAGTTAGATATAGTTCTTAGGGGCTAAAGGGATCAAAGGATTTGGGAGAAAGTGGGAACAGGGGACTGAGTTGGATGGTGATCAGATTGAATGGTGTAGCAGATTTGATGGGCTGAATGGCCTACTCCTGCTCCTATTTTCTATGTTGCTATTGCTGATCTTTTACCTCATCAGCATTTACTTGCCTAAACCTCCCATTCCTTTCATTTCCTATTAACCTCAGTCTCAAATCTATTCGACAACCGAACAGACATGGCTCTCCAGAATCGAGGTTTCCAAAGATCCACACCCTTTTGAGTGAAGAAATTTTACCCGTTATCAGTCTTGAATGATCGACTCCTTATCCCGAGACTTGATGACTCCTAATTTTCAATTCCCCAGCTCAGGGAAACAAAGTCTCAGCCTCTAACCTCCTAAAACACTTAAGAATTTCAGACATATCAGTGAGATCGCCTCTCATTATTTGAAATTCCAGAGGTTATTCAACTCAACCCCTTATTCCAGGAATCAATCTTGTGAATCTACAATTTACTTCGTCCAAAGCAGCCTGCAAGGAGACCAAACCTGTACATGGTACTCCAGACGTGGTCTCAGTAAAGGCCCATGTAAGTGCAGTAAGACAACAGAAGAATAATGGCAAGAAACGGTCCAGTGGTATTATCACTAGACTGTCAAGCCAGAGGCTCAGGTAATGTCCTAGGGATCCAGGTTCAAATCCTGCACAGCAGATAGTGATATTTCAATTCAATAAAAATCTGGAATTAAGAGTCTGATGACAACCATGATTTGGTTGGGGGAAAAACCCCTTTGATTCACTAACATCCTTTAGGGAGGCAAACTGCCATCCTTACCTGGTCTGGTCTATGTGTGACTCCAGACCCACAGCAATGTGGTTGACTGTTAACTGCCCTCTGGGTAATTAGGAATGGGCAATAATTGCTTCCCAGCCACTGATGCCCTCATCTCATGGATGAATTTTTTAAAAATGACAGATGTAGCTGGGAAGAGACTACACCAGGAGAGGAAAAACAAAACAGTGTCAAGATAAGAAGAAACAAGTTCAGTGGAGCACGATGGGTGTACCAGGGCAGTCCTGTTTGTGGATTTTGGGAAGGGGGAAGGAGAGGGCTATGTGGGGTTGGGAGCTGTATGAGGTAGGTTGCTGTAGACAGAAATCTCCAGAGGCCAGTGACAGTCCTGGAAATAGCAGCTTGATGTTCAGGGGAAGATGGGAGGAAGTGTCTAAGAATTGGAACTCAGCCTCTGCCAGGTAGAGGCTGGCACTCCAGGCGACAATTGCACCCTCACCCCCACACCTTATCAGCAGCTTTGATAACAAGATCAGGGTTGGACCTGAGGATTCACAAAGAGACAGGTTCCAGTGCCTGAGGGGAGAAATGAAAATGACCAATAACATGCTGAAGTTCTCAATCAAAAGGTGGAGAGCAAGTAGGAAGCTGGATGGAAGGGTCTATGTGGTAGGCAAAAGGGTCTGCTGAACAGAAGATTTTCCAACCAAGGATGCGAGGATGGAGGCATAAGCAAGGGAAAAAGAGTACAACACCAAACTCTTTGAGGTGATAGCAGAAGGGGAGGCCTCCACTTCTGAAGAAAAGTCATACTGGACTTGAAACGTTAACTCGGTTTCTCTCTCCACAGATGCTGCTAGAACCTGCTGAGTTTCTCCAACACTTTTTGGTTTTTTTTATATTTCAGCTTTCCAGCAATATTTTGCTTTTTGCTCCAAACATCACCTTGGTTGGTCAAACATCAGAATGGTTTATAATTTGAAGCCATACTTCCCTGGTCCGGTGTATTGCATTCGCTTTCCCCGTTTCAAAGAAACTAACGCAATCACACTGTGAGACAAACATGGGAGGATTCCTGACAGGGAATGCCATGCCATTCACCGGTTTGCCCATGCCACAAACTCACAGTCTGCATGACTGGCATTGGTAATCTCATTGCCCACTCCCTTGGAGCAGTGCATTACTGCAAGGACCCTGATCCGAGTCCAAATAACGCTGTGCAAGCTGGTTGAAAAAGAAAGTGAAGTAGGGGTGCCAACTTTGGATGGTTGTATTCGTTGCATGACCTCCCACCTCCAACAAAATCAAACAGCCCTATCACCCATCGCCAACATTTTTAACACAATAGGATAAAAATGCTCAAAGCTTACAAGATACAATTTCTTCAACAATCATATGATTTCTGTTCCCCAGTGTAGCTTGCAGCAGCGCTTGCAACAGATCATTGAAGGTGGCAGGACAGGTACAGAGAGCAGTTAACAAAATATACCGTATCCTCAGCTTTATTAATAGGGGCATAGAGTATAAGAGCAGGGAGATGATGTTGAACTTTACAAGACACTTGTTAGACCTTAGCTGAGTATTGTGTCCAGTTGTGGGCACCACATTACAGGGAAGATGTGAATGAATTGGAGAGGGAGTGCAGAAGCAATTTACAAGAATGGTTCCAGGGATGAGAAGCCTCAGCGATGAGGACAGATTGAAGAAGTTTCTGTTCTCCTTGGAGAGAAGAAGGCCGACAGGAGATTGATAGAGGTTTCAAAACCATGAGCGGGCAGGAGAGAGTAGACAGGGAGAAGCTGTCTGAAGCTGAAAAGCAGACATACCCAGCACTTCCCACCCCAAACCATGAAATTTCCTTCCTCATTCTTCACATTTTCCAAAATGCCTTCTGAACCACCATTCCTGCTCCGTGCATACTCAGGATCTGAAACCCATTCTGTCAGGGATGAATTCCTCTGCTCCCATGACTTCTAATAAATGGAACGCCTTGCCTCACCCAGTTTTCCATCCCTCTCGTAATCAGAAGCTTGGAAAGGCCACGGTGGGTGACATTGTTGTGTACTTTATATCTCAGAGATAGAGTCATAGAATTGCACAGCATAGAAACAGGCCCTTCGGTCCAACTTGTCCATGCCGACCAGATATCCTAAATTAATCTAGTCCCATTTGCCAGCATTTGGCCCATATCCCTCTAAACCCTTCCTATTCATGTACCCATCCAGATGCCTCTTAGATGTTGTAATTGGACCAGCCTCCACCACTTACTCTGGTAGCTCATTCCACACATGCATCACCCTCTGCAAGAAAGGATTACCCCTCAGGTCCCTTTTAAATCCTTCCCATCTCACCTTAAACCCATGCCCTCTAGTTTTGGACTCTGCTACCCTGGGGAAAAGACCTTGACTATTCACCCTATCAATGCTCCTCATGATTTTATAAACTTCTATAAGGTCACCCCTCAGCCTCCAACACTCCAGGGAAAATAGCCCCAGCCTATTCAGCCTCTCCCTATAGTTCAAATCCTCTAATCTGGCAACATTCTTGTAAAATTTTTTTGAGCCCTCTTTCTTTTCACAACCTCTTTCCTTTCACAGGGAGACCAGATTGAATGCAGTATCCCAAAAGTGGCCTAACCAAAGTCCTGTACAGCCCCAACTTGACCTCCCAACTCCTCTCGTCAATTCACTGACCAATAAACGCAAGTGTACCAAATGTGTTCTTCACTATCCTGTCTACCTGTGACTCCACTTTCAAGAAAATATGAACCTGCACTCCAAGGTCTCTTTGTTCAGCAACACTCCCCAGGACCTTACCATTAAGTGTATAAGTCCTGCCCTGATTTGCCTTTTCAAAATGCAACACCTCACATTTATCTAAATTAAACTCCATCTGCCACTCCTTGGTTCATCTGATCAAGATCCTGTTGTACTCGAGGTAACCTTCTTGGCTGTCCACTACACCACCAATCTTGATGTCATCTACAAAGTTACTAACCATACTTCCTATATTCGCATCCAAATCATTTATATAAATGACAGAAAGCAGTGGACCCAGCATCAAACCTTGCGGCACACCGTTGGTCACAGGCCTCCAGTCTGTAAAAAAAAACCCTCAATCACCACTTTCTGTCTCCTACCTTCAAACCAGCTTTGTATCCAAACCCAGACGGCACGAGTTTCTATGCAAGTGACAGATATTATTCACAGGGCTTTCAAATTTCTGCTCCATACTTCAGGTCTCATTTGCAATTCTTTCTGCAGTTTCTTTTCTTTCCTCTGGATGCATACCAAGGCTTAACCAATCAAGCACAGTGAGTGTCAGTAGTGAACAGACTCACATAGTCAACTATAGAATGATTGGACACTCTGGTTGCCTCAAACAAAAACAGAAAGCACTGTAGAAACTCAGCAGGTCTGGCAGCATCTGTGGAGAGAGAAACTGAGTTAATGTTTCGGGTCTAGTGACCCTTCTTCAGAAGTCTGCTGCTGCTCTCTATGTCGCTCTGCTTTGAACCGGACAATATAATTTTGCAATCTCCTGTTCTGTTCGACCCATGTTGCTCATTCACAGAAGGTCGACTTGATAGCTTATCAGTGACACTTTAAGTTTCACCAACTTTATGTAAGTGCAGACGTATTAATGTGTAATTTAGTCACAAAGGGCAGGATCGCTGTTTTATGCAAGCATGCACAAAGACCCTGACTTGCCCCCAGCAGCCTCCCATCCGCCGAGTCCAAGTTGTCCACAAAATGGAGGTGAAAGCCATGGATGCCCTGGTCAGCAGATTCCAGAGTTCATTCCCATGTGATTTTTGGACTGGCTAGCTCACGTGTTCAGCAGCCAGCCTGGAAAATTTCCAGAATGTAAATTTGGGGCAAAAGTCCTGTTGTGTTGTTTTCTTCTTGTGCTGCTTGAAATCACATCACACAGAAACAGGCCATTCAGCCCAAAGATGCATACTGGTGTCTATGATCCATAGCAGGCTCCTTTCACCTCTCTTCGCCTCACTTCCTTGGCAAAATCCTCGCTTCCTTTCTCCCTCACATGCGAATAATAATGCAAAAGACAGAGAGTCCACTTTCAAATCCTGCCATGGGATATTTTATATTGAACTGGGAAGGAACACAAGGCCTCAGTTTAACATCTCACCCGCAAGCACTTCTTAACAGAGCAGGAATGACCATAAGACCATAAGACATAGGAGCAGAAATTGGCCATTTGGCCCACCGAGTCTGCTCCACCATTCAATCATGGCTGATAAGTTCCTCAACCCCATTCTCCTGCTTTCTCCCTGTAACCCTTGATCCCCTTGATAATCAAGAACCTACCTATCTCAGTCTTAAATGTACTCAATGATCTGGCCTCCACAGCCCTCTGTGGCAGTGAATTCCATAGATTCACCAGTCTCTGGCTGAAGAAGTTTCTCCTTATCTCTGTTCTAAAAGGTCTT
>NW_025973114.1:0-9268 GCF_021869965.1 Rhincodon typus
GAGACCCAGGGCAGGGGGAGTGAGTCCTGGTGCGGGGAGAGTCAGCCCGGGAGGGAGTGAGTCCTGGGGGAGTGAGACCCGGGGCAGGGGAAGATAGTCGGGGGGCGGGGGCGGGGGCGGGGGGCCGGGGGAGGGGGCCGGGGGGGGGGGGGTGGGTCCTGGGGCGGGGGCTGATGCGGTGGGAGTGGGTCCTGGGGTGGGAGGAGTGATTTCTGAGGCAGAGGGTTAGTACTGTTTCACTGGTGAGCGAACGGGGTGTGGCTGACTGGATAAAAAGTTGAAGAAATTAAATATCGAGAGTTCTGGGTGTGAAAATCCAATGGCTTTAACTGCAATCTGTTCACTATCATATTCCTGTTTTCGAGAGGTTGCTGTCCTTTATTTGAGTGCCATATGAAAAGATAATTTAACCCTTCATTCCCTCTTTAGACTAGATAAGACCCGGGTTTATTTGTTTAAATGTTTTTTCGTGCAAGTGGGGAGATGTACACATTAAAGATGGTGCACAACCAGAGTTTACTATATAAACTATGGCTTGTATTATTTTGACTGATACCAAGGTTCCAATCAACCATTTCTACTGGTAAGGGTTACACATTTATTCACCCACATCTCTATCCAACACTGTTCACATACTCTACATTGCAGGTTCATACATAGAGTCATAGAGCTGTACAGCACAGAAATAGATCCTTCGGTCCAACCTATCCATGCCAACTAGATATCCTAAATTAATCTCGTCCCATTTGCCAGCATTTGGCCCATGGTCTCTCTAAACCCTTCCTATTCATGTCCTCTTTCAGATGCCTATTAAATCTTGTTATTGTACCAGCCTCCACCACTTCCTCTGGCAGCTCATTCCATACATGCACCACCCTCTGTGTGAAAAAGTTTCCCCTTAAGTCCTTTTAAATCTTTCCCCTCTCACCTTAAACCTATGCCCCCTAGTTTTGGTCTCCCCTATCCTGGGGAAAAGACCTTAACTATTCACTCTATCTATGCCCCTCATGATTTTATAAACCTTAACATCTGATGCTTCAGGGAAAATAGCCCCTGTCTATTCAACCTCTCCCTGTAGCTCAAACCCTCCAACCCTGGCAACATCCTTGTATTGTAAATCTTTTCAAGTTTAACAACATCTTTCCTGTAGCAGGGAGACCAGAATTGTATGCAGTATTCTAGAAGTAGCCTAACCAATGTCTTGTAGAGCCTCAACATGACCTCCCAACTCCTATGCTCACATATGACTATATTGTCCAATCATATTCAAACTAATACACATCACAATATTATCCAATCATATCATGACATGTTCACTTCTTCTAACTGTATGTACATCTAAATATAGGTATGTATGTGCAATTGTCAGAATGTTTATACTGTCCTTTTTTCCCCTTTTACTGTGTTTCCTATGATGGTGTCATGGTACTGTTGTTGGGTTAGCAATACAGCAGCCCAGGCTACTGTCTGGAGGGTATGAGTTCAAATTCCACCGTTGAACGTGGCAAGGAATTTGAACTCAGTTTCCAGATTTGTTAATTGAGTTTGAAGAAGGCTGTGATAGGGAGAACGAAATAGAGTCATACAGCACGGAAACAGACCCTTAGGCCCAACCAGTCCATGCTGTATGTAATCCCAGACTAAACTAGTCCCGCCTGCCTGCTCCTGGTCCACATCCCTCTAAATCTTTCATAATCGTGTACTTATCCAAATGTCTTTTAAATGTTGTAATTGTACCCATATCCACCACTTCCTCAGGAAGTTCATTCCACATGAGAATCACGCACTGTGTAAAAACATTGCCCCTGATGTGTCTTTTAAATCTCTCTCCTCTCACCTTGAAAATGTGCCCCCTGGTCTTGAACTCCTCCATTCTAGGGAAAAGATACCAATCATTAAACATATCTAACCCTTCATGATTTTATAAACTTCTTTAAGGTCACCTCTCAACCTCCTATGCTCCAGTGAAAAAGGTCCCAGCCTATTCAGCCTCTCTTTATAACTCAAACTTTCCATACCTGGCAACTCCCTGGTATATCTCTTCTGAACTCTCTCCTGCTTAATAATATCCTTTCTATACCTGGGCATCCAGAACTGGACACAATATTCCAGAAGAGGCCTCACCAATGTCCTGTACAACCTCAACATGACTTCCCAACTCCTTTACTCAAAGGACTGAGCAATGTTGGAGGGTACAGATGAAAGCCACCTCCAGCCTATTTCAAAGTCCCTGCCAGAGTTCAATCCAAATGAATTTCTTTCCATCAAAATGTATCCCCACATTCCACTGGACTCTTGACAATCTTTGATTATCCATCTGGTTCGCTAATGTCCTTTAGGGAAGGAAACTGCCATCCTTACCTAGTCTGGCCTACACGTGACTCCAGACCCACAGCAAGGTGGTTGACTCTTAACTGCCCTCTGGGCAATTAGGGATGGGTAATAACTGGAATGCTAGCACACATGAAAGAATTTTTAAAAAGAAGTATTATAACAGAATCAAAAGTACTTCACTAGCTACAAACCAGTTTGAGGTCATAAAGATGCCAACTGGGTATGAGTTCTTTCTTTACGTAATTTGTCAGATTTACAATCTTCCCGATTGCTGTGTGTAAAGATTCTACACCAACCTTGTGTTCTCTCCTGTTCCTGCTCTCTTGTGATAGTTCAAAAGCTGGTTGCTAATCTAAAAGCTATAAACTTATCAACTCCTTTGTAAGAATTTCAGATAAGTTTATGGTAGTAATTACCATTGAGAGGATATTTGTTTCAACTTATTGGGTTTTCCTTCTATAGTTAAAATGCTCAGGAATATAATCCATCTATCATCTTCATTATAGTCTAATCTTCATTATACACTACGGTTGGAAAGGTAATGAACACCAGCAATTAAAAGCAAACAAGCTGATAAGGTCTCTAAATTACAGCATAAGCTTCCATAGAACTGTAATTACTTGACAATCTGGTGATACAGTAGGTTGTCAAAGCAAGTTGTATAAACATAGCAACCACAGGGCAAAGGTCCAGTTGAGTGTGGGGGTATGTTTCGACTGAAAGAAAAGGTGCTATTCATTTTGATTGAATTTCTTATCAGTCCTGGCAGAGAGTTTGATATAGGCTGGAGGTGGCTTTCATCTGCAGCCTCCAATATTTTGTTCTCTCCATCACAGTTTGCTTTGTTTTTCATACAGACTACAATTGTTCCTCTGAACTTTCCTCCACTTATATCTCAAACTCTCTTATTATTTGTTCATGGGATGTGGCCCTTGCCAGCAAAGACCAGGATTTGTTGCCCATCCCTAATTGCCATTTATCTAAGCCACTTTCTTGGCCATTTCCAAGAATGATTAAAAGTCATCCCCATTGTTGTGGGTCTGGAATCACAAGTAGACCTGACCAGGTAAGAATGGCACATTTCTTTGTTGGCTTTGATGACAATTGATTACAGTTACTTATTAATCAGTCACAGGATGTGGGCATCACTGGCTAGACTGATATTTATTGCCCATTCTTAATTGCCCATGAGGAGGTGAGATTGAGCTGCCTTCTTGAATCGCTGCTGTGCATGGGGTTTAGATACAGCCACAGTGGCATTAGGAAGGGGGCTCTAGGATTTTGACCCAGCAACACAGAAAGAATGGTGACATATTTCCAAGTCAGGACGATGTGAGGTTTGGAGGGGAGCTTGCAAGTTGTGGTATTCCCATGTATCTGCTGCTCTAGTCCTTGTAAATGGTAAACGTTATGGCATTGGAAGGTGCTTTCTAAGGAACCTCGGTGCCACCATCTGTCTTGTAGATAGCACACACTGCTGCTATTGTGTATAGATGGTGTACAGAATGAGTTTGGGTGTTAGATAGAAATCAATAGATTTCTTGGAGCTAAAGATATCAAGGTGTGTGGGGAGAGAGCAGGAGTAGGCACTCAGATAGAGAATGAACCATGGTCATGTTGAATGGTAAAGTAGAGTCATTGGGCCAAGTGGCCAACTGCTGCTCCTATTCTCTATGTTTCTAAGGGGTGCCAAATTAAGCTTTGTCCTGGATGGTGTCGAGCTTCTTGAGTGTTGTTGGGGCTGCCCCCATCCAGGCAAGTGGGGAGTATTCTATCACACTCTTGACTTGTGCCTTGTAGATGGTCGATGGGTTTTGGGGAGTCAGGAGGTGAGTCACTTGCTGCAGAATTCCCAGCCTCTGACCTGCTCTTTAGCCACTGTGTTTATATGGCTGGTCCAGTTCAGTTTCTGGTCAATGGTATCCCTTAGGATGTTGATAGTCGGGATTTCAGTGATAGTAACGCCATTGATGTCAAGGGACATTGGTTAGATTGTCTCTTACTGAAGATGATTATTGCCTGGCACTTGTGTGCACAAATGTTATTTGCTACTTGTCAGCCCAAGCTTGCATATTATCCAGGTCTTGCTGCATTTGAACACGGACTGCTTCCGTATCTGGGGAATGGTGAATGGTGCTGAACATTTTACAATCATCAGCAAACATCCCCACTTCTGACCTTATGATGGAGGGAAGGTCATTGATGAAGCAGCTGAAGATGGTTGGGCCTAAGACACTACACTGAGGAACTCCTGCAGAGATATCCTGGAGCTGAGATGACTGACCTTCAACAACCATAACCATCTTCCAATGTGTTAGGTATGACTCCAATTAGTGGAGAGTTTTCTCCCTGATTCCCATTGACTCTTGTTTTGCTCGGGTTCCTTACAAGGACAGTCACATGTACCAGTTCAGCTCTTTTCTCAGCTTCTGAACCAAGGCTGCAATGAGGTTTATAGCATCATTGCTAACACTAGCTTTCAATTCCAGATATTTTTAATTAGCGGAATTGAAAATTCATCTCCTGCCCTTTTGGGATTTGAACCCATGTAGCTCCAGAACTAAAGCCTGGAGCTTTGGATAACTAAACTAGTGACATTACCACTACACCTATACATTACGTTTTCTAATCAACCTGTTCAGACATATCGTGACACACCTCTGGAGCAGGCCGGAGAGGAACCTGGGCCTCCTGTCCTAGAGGTAAGGACACTACCATTAAGCACAAAAAGTACCATCTCCCATAAAATTCTATCAATATTGATTACACCGTTGCCTGAAAGTTGCGCGTTCAAACAGAGCCATGGAAAATTGGAGGAGTAGGCCATTTAGCCCATCAAGCTAGCTCTACCATTCAGCATGATCGTGGTTCTATCACACACTATGTGTACGTGAACACACAATCCAAGCTGATGTTCCCGATGCAATACTGAGGGTGTGCTACACTGTTGGAGGGGCTGCCTTTCTGTTAAATGAGAGGGGGACCTCTTTGGTGGAGACAAAATATCCCATGGTACTGTTTCAAAGAGGGGGAGAATCCTTCCAGTGACCTGATCAATATTTACCCCTCAATTAATGTCAGTGAAACAGATGATTTTGTCAGCATCACAGTACTGTTTATGGAGCTTGCTCTGCACAGTATTAGCTACCATGTCGCCTCCAGAACAACCTAGAGACATGATAGTGGCAAACAGAACTGAATACAGAGAAGGACGAGCTGATGATTTGTTGCAAAAAGGATTGGGAGATGCTAGATGCACTTAATGGCACAATTCTAAAGAGTGTGCAGAGAGAGAGAGCAACCTGAGAGATGTTGGCATGAGGTGGCAGGATATATAAGGAGAGTAGTTAGTAAAACGTATAGGAACTTAGGCTTCATAAATAGAGGAATCCAGTATGGAAAGCAGGGAAGTTACGCTGAACCTTTATACAACTCTGGTTAGGCCCCATCTAGATGTTTGCATTTAGTTCTGGTCCCCACACTTTAGGATAAATGAGGGGGTGCGGAAGAGATTGACCAGAATGTTTCCAGGGATGTGGGACTTTAGCAACAAATTGGGAGTAACTAGACTTGTTCTCTCTGAAGCAAAGGAGATTTGATAGACATGTTCAAGATAAGGTAGACAAAGAAGAGCTGTTTCTATTAAGTAATGGTTTGACGGCAAGGGGACTACAGACTTTGGGCAAATAGATTCAGAGAGAAACATTTCTGCAATGAGTGTTAACAATTTGAGACCAGACATCTACAATGTCGGTGGAGTGGAGATGATATCCAAAAGAAAGAGAATGGGCGCTTGTGGGATATAACCTTACTGAGCCATAAAGGTAGAGGGAAGGGAGTAGGACTGGATTTACCCCCAGGGTGCTGACCTGGACTCAAATGGCAAAAAAGCCACATACTGTGGCATAGAATCCTCTGGTGTTGCAACAGTGACTGCAGTTCAAAAGCTATAATTTGTCTACAACACATTATGGGATGCCCTGAGATCTTGGGAGGCGCTACAGAAATGAAACTCTTTCTACGTCTTAGACCCGTCTGCACTTATGACCAAACATTACCTTGGCGCGAAAATCAAATTGAAACCCTCTGCCATTTCCTTTTCTGTGGCTAATTTGGCTCGTATTTGTCCTATTTCCTTTATTTTTCTAAGAAAGATTATTTATTGGGTATACCCATCACTTTGAATGGAGAGGGTTGCTAGGCCATTTCAGAATTATCCACAGTGCTGCCAGCTGATTTTGCTGTAAGGGTAACAGATCTCCTTCCCAAAAATGCATTAATGAATTCACATGGGCTTTTGCAATTATTTTCATGGTTGCCATTAGTAACACCAGCCTTTAATTAAATTTTATGAATTAAATATAACTTCCATCAGTGCAACAGTGATATTCAAACCCTCACACCCCCAGCACAGGGTCTCAGAATTACAAGCTCTGTACACTAGCCCACTGCTTACCCTTGATATCCCGGTTTCTCTGTAAGTCTTCAATGTTACTTATTTAAGGTGATAGACCATTTGGCAGGTCATTCACAAGGGTCTTGTATGTTCCTACTTGCAATTCCAACAAGTTACGGCATAAATGGTTCTCAAGCTGAAGACCGGAGGAAGAAGTGAACAAATGCCGGCACACTGCGACATCGGAATTTAGAAGGACAGGAGATCTCAGTGAAATTTCTTAGATTTTTCCGAGATTTAATGCCGAAAGATTGTTTTTCCTTGTGGGAGAGTCTAGGCCCAGTGGACATCATCTCAGAGTAAGACGTCGCACATTAAAGACAGAGGTGAGGAGGAATTTCTTCTGGCAGAGGATGGTGAATCCTTTACCTCAGAGGGCTGTCGAGGCTGGGTCATTAAGTATATTCAAGGCTGAGATAGAATTTTCATCAGGTAGAACATAAGAACACAGAAGGGTCACTGGACCCGAAACGTCAAATCTGATTTTGTCTTCACAGATGCTGCCAGACCTGCTGAGCTTGTCCAGCAACTTCCGTTTTTGTTCCTGATTTACAGAATCCGCAGTTCTTTCGGTTTTTATTTGGCAGGAGTAGGCCATCTGGCCCTTTGAGCCTGCTGCGCCATTCAATAAGATCATGACTGATATTTTCATGGCCTCAGCTCCACTTATCTGCCCGCCCACCATAACCCTTAATTCCTTTACTGTTCAGAAATCTATCTATCTTTGCCTTAAAAACATTGAACGAGGTAGCCTCGACTGCTCCACTGGGCAGGGAATTAAGGGCTATGGGAAAGGGCAGAAAAGTGAAGTTCAGAATTATCAGATCAGCCAAGATCTCGGATGGAGCAGACTTGATGGGCTGAATGGCCTCCTTCCGCTCCTACATCTTGTGGGTCTAATGCCACATTCTGGCAAGTTCGAGGGCCATTCCTTCTAATCCTCCAGGCGATGTTACTGACCTCTGAGAGGGCCACCAGGAAGAATCGCTTGGACCTAACATGCTCTTTCCTTGGCACGTGCAGAACTGTCAGAGAGTGGCTATCACCTTATAAGTTAGTCACAGGAGAGACAGCCATCTCTCATGTCTAGGAAGAAGATGATTTGAATTTTTATGATTTCACTTGTGACTCATGCGGAGAAGATAGAAATCAGTAAATAGCAAATAAACTTTATGTATTCCATATCTATTCTTAACTGAGCCACCAGCATAACACAGAAATTACATGTGTACAAATGGTGCTGTAATCTGTGTCCACCCACACGGTAAACACTGGATGAGCCCAATATCATGTTAGTTATTGTAGATCCGAATATACCAGCACAGGTTATACTGATTGGTGCAGCGATCGTCAAACGTGGCAGGAATTGGGTAGAAGTCTTTCATGGCAAAATGGCAGCAGTGTAAGAAGGTCCTGCCGCAGGTTGTCTGCTCCGACATTTTTTAATTTTTTTTTCTTATTTTCATCTTTTTCTCTCCCCTGAATCCCAGAGACAAATCCTGGAGCAACAGAAGGCATGGGATGCGAGTCCCGGAGCCGCCCGGGCAGTGAGTCCCGGACCAGCGTACGGGCAGTGAGTCCCAGATCAGTGCACGGGCAGTGAGTACCGGAGCAGCGTAGGCAGTGAGTCCTGGAGCAGCGTATGGGCAGTGAGTCCCAGAGCAGTGCATGGGCAGTGAGTACCGGAGCAGCGCGGGCAGTGAGTCCCGGAGCAGCGTACGGGCAGTGAGTCCCAGAGCAGTGCACGGGCAGTGAGTCCAGGAGCAGGGCACAGGCAGTGAGTCCCGGAGCAGCGCACAGGCAGTACGTCCCAGAGCAGTGCGGGCAGTGAGTCCCGGAGCAGAGCGGGAAGTGAGTCCCGAAGCGGAGTGTGGGCAGTGAGCCTGGAACAGTGCGTGGGCAGCAAGTCCCACAGCAGTGCGGGCAGTGAGTCACAGAGCAGCGTGGGCAGTGAGCCCCAGAGCAGAGCGGGCAGTGAGTTCCGGAGCAGAGTGGACAGTGAGTCCCGGAGCAGTGTGCGGGCAGTGAGTACCGGAGCAGCGTGCGGGCAGTGAGTCCATGAGCAGCATTCGGGCAGTGAGTCCCGGAGCAGTGCGGGCAGTGAGACCCAGAGCAGCGTGGGCAGCGAGCCCCAGAGCAGAGCGGGCGGTGAGTCCCGGGGCAGCGTGGGCAGTGAGTCCCAGAGCAGTGCACAGGCAGTGAGTCCTGGAGCAGCGCAGGCAGCGAATCCTGGAGCAGAGCACGGGCAGTGAGTCCCGGAGCAGAGTGTGGGCAGTGAGCCTGGAACAGCGCGTGGGCAGCAAGTCCCACAGCAGTGCAGGCAGTGAGTTCCAGAGCAGCATGGGCAGCGGGCCCCAGAGCAGAGCGGGCAGTGAGTCCCAGAGCAGAGTGAGCAGTGAGTCCTAGGGCAGCGCACGGACAGTGGGTCCCGGAGCAGCGCGGGCAGTGAGTCAGGAACAGCACGTGGGCAGCGAATCC
>NW_025973115.1:0-9268 GCF_021869965.1 Rhincodon typus
ATGTTGGCACTCATAGCATGATTGACATGTTGGCACTCATAGCATGAGTGACATGTTGGCACTCATAGCATGAGTGACAAGTTGCTATCATTCCCAGCGTTTGGTGCCTCCCAATCATTAAGGGCATATGTGTCAATGCTGCTGAGTTTTGTGGAGAGCGTCGGAGTATCTTTTAAAGTATTTTCTTTGTAGTTCCTGTGATGTTGGCCATCTGAGAGTTCAGAGAACAGAAAACAAGTGGGGTGATTTCTTTCAGTCATAAGATGATTGCAATTCTAGTGCATTATCTGTCACGGCTCCCGTTAATCACAACAACAGCTACTGACTGGTTACCAGTTATTACCCTTGCTAACTTGAAAGTGTGGGGGTAATGGTGGCACTTCAAAATGGTGGAACAGCACATCCCTGAAGTAGCAAGTTTGAATTCTGCAATGGTGGCAGCAATTGGCCAGCGGTTTCTGTTGTGAGTAGCAATAGGCAGCTTCAGGTAATTCTTATGGGCTCTGGATCGGTTATTGCCATTTTACACGCCACAAATTAGGAGTGCTACCCATTAGCAACAGGGGTGTTTATTCAGATATGACAAGAACTGCAAATGCTGGAGTCTGAGACAACAGTATGGAGCTAGAGGAACACAGCAGGCTAGGCAGCATCAGAGGAGCAGGAAAGTTGATGGTTCGGGTTGGGACCCTTCTTCAGAAATGGGGAGGGGAAAGGGAGCTCCGAAATAAATAGAGAGAGAAGGGGTGGGGCTGAGGAAGGTACATGAGATGGTTATAGCTGAGTGCAGGTAGGGAGTGGTGGGGATTGGTCAGTGAGGTGGGAGGAGCGGATAGATGGGAGAGAAGATGGACAGGTTGTGTCCGGTCAAGGAGGTGGGGATGAGAGGGAGGGTTGAACATGGGATGTGGCTGGGGGTGGGGAGATTTTAAAACTAGTGAATTTGATGTTTAGGCCATTGGGCTGTAGGCTTCCAAGGCAGAATTTGAGGTGCTGCTTCTCGAGTTTGCATGTGGCGTCATTATGACACGGGAGTTTTGGAGAGTCTATGCAAAAACGACATGAGGCAGAGCCTCAGTTGCAGGGATGATGTTGGGTGCTCTTGAGAATCGAGTTGTAATGAACTCGGATAGTGGATTAGGCATTCTGGGGTCAGATTTTCTGGAGGGATGTGGTATAATTGTGGATGATGTGAATGACTTGTTCAGGAGGGAGGGGTTTCTTTTCCCAGCAATGTCTCTAGCTGCTTTTGCAATAAATCAGCCTGCAGTCCAGTTACACACACAAAGACCAAGGCGTGCAAGCTACGTTAAACCAATAACAGGCATCTTTCACTCCTTGAAAACAGATTTGATAGTATATGGTGAAGGACATATTTATAGGACCCAACCCTGGTTAAAATTGAACAGTACACCACAGCACCATCCCACACTACACACACACATACACACTGCTGAAAGTCATTGGATATTATAATATTACGCAATAAACTTCATTTAAAACTTTCCTTGTATCAGGTATTAGTGGAGCTTTTACAGAGCTGTATTTGGGACTGTTATTGAATTGTCTAAACCAGGAGTGAGTCATGCATAATAGAATATGTACTGAGATAACAAGGTGTAGAGCTGGATGTACACAGCAGGCCAAGCAGCATCAGAGGAGCAGGAAGGCTGACGTTTCGGGCCTAGACCCTTCTTCAGAAATGGGGGAGGGGAAGGGGGTTCTGAAATAAATAGGGAGAGAGGGGGAGGCGGATAGAAGATGGATAAAGGAGAAGATAGGTGGAGAGGAGACAGACAGGTCAAAGAGGCAGGGATGGAGCCAGTAAAGGTGAGTGTAGGTGGGGAGGTAGGGAGGAGATAGGTCAGTCCAGGGAGGACGGACAGGTCAAGGGGGTGGGATGAGGTTAGTAGGTGGGAGGAGGGGATAGGTGGGAGGAAGGACAGGTTAGAGAGGCGGGGACGAGCTGGGCTGGTTTTGGGATGCAGTAGGGGGAGGAGAGATTTTGAAGCTTGTGAAGTCCACATTGATACCATTGGGCTGCAGGATTCCCAAGCGGAATATGAGTTGCTGTTCCTGCAAACTTCGGGTAGCATCGTTGTGGCGCTGCAAGAGGCCTAGGATGGACATGTCGTCTGCGCAGTGGGAGGGGGAGTTGAAATGGTTCGCGACTGGGAGGTGCAGTTGTTTAGTGCGAACCGAGCGCAGGTGTTCAGCCAAGCGATCCCCAAGCCTCTGCTTAGTTTCCCTGATGTAGAGGAGGCCACAACGGGAACAGCGGATGCAGTATACAACATTAGCAGATGTGCAGGTGAACATCTGCTTGATGTGGAAAGTCTTCTTGGGGCCTGGGATAGGGGTGAGGGGGGAGGTGTAGGGACAGGTGGAGCACTTCCTGCGGTTGCAGGGAAAAGTGCCGGGTGAGGTGGGGCTGGAAGGGAGTGTGGAGCGGACAAGGGAGTCACGGAGAGAGTGGTTCCTCCAGAAAGCAGATAAGGGTGGGGAGGGAAAAATTCTATTTTATGGTCCATACTCCAGTTAGTCATTCTTAAAACTGGGTGTCTACCAAAGCTGTTCATCATGTCAGGAAAAGCTGCTGCAGCTTATGATTTGTTCAACAGCTTTTGAATACTTCTTCACCCCTTTGTAGCTGGCATATTTCAATGTAACACTCCTCTGCTCCATGTGGGTTATCTGAAGTTCTGTTTGATTATTTTAGGCAAATAAGGTTATAACCAATAAAGCTGCTTTGATTTTTTTCTTCAAGTGAGGGGCAGTTTCTTCAATGTGTCACATTTGTGCTGACGTTTGTTCATTTCCAGTATTGCAAACTATTGAGAGGCTTTGTTTCGTAAAATTAGTTTTATTTTATCCATTTATCTAAGCTAGCAATGTTGATCTGTCTCTGGGGACGATGAGTAGAATTTGATTACATTTGTATAGTGAAATGAGGCTGTGCTGGTGTACAGAACCTGATTTGCAAAATATTTGATTATCCTTCACAGCAATGCCCTATCCTAGAGATGGGGGGTAATTATTATTGTTGCTAACATTTCGTCTGTCTGCAGGAGCTAGTGGTACTGCATGAACAACGTTTCTAGTGATTTAAATTGCACTTCACTGCTATTTCCTTTTCATTGAGAAAATAGTTTCTGGTCCTTGAATATTTTTATTCCTGATTTGTGGAATGTTCAAAGAACCATGCAGCAAATAGAGAAACCTTCCCTGTACTGCTTCAAATAGCAACATGAGATCCTTCTTATCCAGACAGGGCATAATTTTTAATTGCTTGTCTGAAAAACTGCATGCTCAGCGTACCAACACGCCTCCCATCCTGCAAGACTGAGTCATGGCTGATAAGTGGCAGCCATTTCGTGCACAGCAAAGCTATAGTGATTTTGCCTCAAGGAGGATTTTTACCTCCTGTGGCAAAGTTTATGTTATCCGTTGTAACTTGAGGAACTAGGCATAGATAATGTGGTATTGAAAGATCCAACAGATACTTCTTACAGTTGTCTGTTACATACAGTTATTATATTCACAGGCACAACTGTCAGGGCTAGGATTTGACTTGTTGGTTGTAGCAGAAGAGTATGCTTCTAGCAGCATGTCTTGTTTCAAGTGGTCTAAATTAAGATGGAGTCTAAGATCTTTTTATCCCCAGGTCACATGCTACAATACAATGATGATATCATGAGCTGACCAAATGACTGCAAAGTAACAACAGCATTGAAATGAATGATCTTTTAAGCTGGATTTGCTTTTTAGGGAAGGCTTTGGACAAGGCATCGGGAGAACGCTTAACATTTTCCCCATTGTATCACACGCAATGCTAATCCAGCAACTCTTTAAAACAATGGCATACTCCCTCAGCACTCAAATTTCTACCTAGATCATTGTTGCCCTCACTGGATATCATCAAAGGTGTTACTGACAGGCTTGAGAACTAGCAGGAGCCATGTTTAGTCTCATTTCGGGAAGGCCTGCTGAATTAAATGCTGATCAGGCACTTATCGAATGGCAGCACTGCTGAAGAGGGAATAGCTGCTGATGGTGTGACACACGCGTGAGGCCTAATCTTGGAAGGCCACAAGTGAATGCTGGGGGCGGAGAGGGCAACATTAAAGACTGGGTTTTGGTTTGATTCCGGATCTTTTAATAAAGTATTGAGGGTCTTTGAATGAGGAACACCCAACCTCCACACTGGTTTGCTTGTCATTCTAACTGTATGGCAAGCCTCTTGCGCTTCTACCACCCAGTTAATGCCAGCAGGAGTGAAAGGAGACCATTAGTTGGTCAGAACCCAAGAAAGCTATTCTTGTGCCCTCACCACAGATTAAAGTGCCATGGGGATGGGTTAAATCCTGCCCTAGAGTTGAAGTTGTCGGACGATTTGAACCAGCAATTTTCTGACTTTGAGGCAAGAGTATGACCAATTGAGCCAAGTTGATGATTTTCTGAGAGCTTAATTCCATATACAGCCAACCTAATGGGAAAAGTCAAAATATTGAGACTTCCTCAGAAGTTAATAATATGATAAAAAGCTTATGTGATTCCATTGATTATAGCATGGTTGTTTTTGAGTTAGTGCAGACAATATTTGTATTTGCTAAGAGATTTGAACTGGGAAGATCGAGCTTTAACTGCCAAGCTTCATAGTTTATTTTCTACGGTAGACTCTGAATTGAACAAACAAAACAAACTGTTTTAAACAAAGAGAACTATTTATAATGATGTGAATAACCTGTTCAGATGTCAGTGCTTAAGGAGTGAGATACATTTTTTAAAAATATCTTTGTCGGTCTGAGGGCGGCACGGTGGCTCAGTGGTTAGCACTGTTGCCTCGTAGCACCAGGGACGCAGCTTCGATCTCACCCTTGGGCGACTGTCTGTGTGGAGTTTGCACATTCTCCCCGTGTCTGCGTGGGTTTCCTCCGGTGCTCCGGTTTCCTCCCACAGTCCAAAGATGTGCAGGTTAGGTGGATTGGCCATGCTAAATTGCCCGTAGTGTTCAGGGATGTGTAGATTAGGGGGATGGGTCTGGGTGGGATGCTCTGAGGGTCGGTGTGGACTTGTTGGGCCAAAGAGCCTGTTTCCACACTCTAAGGATTCTATTCTATTCTATTCTATTCTATTCTGTTCTATCCTAGTGGATGTAGGAGAGGGGTTCTTGTAAATATATCCTTTCTCATCATCGAGTAGGTAAAATGATTAGAAAGGAGAATCATTTCATTTGTTTCTGAAAATCTTGCCTCCTCTCTCATTGTTTTTACATCTCCAAACCAATTTGGGTTGGACTTGACTGGGGATACCTCTGAAGTGTTATAAACTAAGAAAAAAATAATATGTACTGACAGTTCATTTTTTGGCTGCACTGTCTCGCAAATGAATTACTTTGGATGCACTCTCACTAATTGTTTCTGAAGATTAACATGTTGGTCAGATTGCACACAATGGCCTGGATTTGACAGAGCTGGTGTTTTCCAACCAGAAAGTTGGCACATAGCCCACCCTTAATATTGATGGTCACCCTTCAGCAATTTAAAACTGGAAGTAGTGTTAATTACTTCAAATCAAGACCCCTATTATATCCCAGGAGGGCGCTTGGTGTTAGAGCTGCTGGTTGATTGGTCAGCTCGCAGCTCTGTGGTCCTAACAGAGCCAAGTGGGAGTAGTGGCCACTGTTATGACTGCAGGCCATGTTGGTGAAGAGGGGCCAAGACTGAGCAAACCTGAGGCTAGGCCAGGATATTCCTGGGCCCAGGCATTGTGAGGCCCTTTTGGGGCATGAGAGGTCTTCCTGAAGGATGAATATGGACAAGAACACCAGGCAAACCCCCTGGCCCCCACTCCTTCCTACACATACAGATACATACATTTCTGAATACTGCCATGGGCATCTCGTACGTTTTTACATTTAAGTTCATTAGGTTAGAACTGAAACAACTTCAATCAAGATTTGATAGCTTTTGAATTAGCTAACCTTCATTCAAAAAGATTAGTGTCTCCTTGGTTGTGAAAGAGGGGAATTTGTTGACTTGCTTGCCGAGCTGACTTGTTTTCGTTCAGACATTTCGTCACCATGCTAGGTAACTTCATCAGTGAGGCCTCCAATGAAGCGAGGTTGTTCTACTCTGCCTGAAATTTATACTGTCCGGTCCATTATGGTGAGTAGTGTCATTTCCGGTTCTGTTCTGTATGGGTATGTATGCGGGGTCCAATTCTGTATGTTTCTTGATTGCATTATGGGTTGAGAACCATGCCTCTAGGAATTCCCGTGCATGTCTCTGTTTGGCTTGGGCTGCTATGGTTACATTGTCCCAGTTAAACTGATGACCTTCATTGTCCTGAGTGCACTGATATTAGGGAGAGTTTGTCGTGTCGTTTTGCTGCTAGCATACACAAACATCAGCTAGCAGCAAAACGACACGACAAACTTTCCCTAATAGCATGGTGATGAAACATCTGAACAAAAATAAGCCATCTCGCCGAGCAAGTCAACAACCTCACCCACAACCGAAGCTACAGATCTTTGCTAAACCCTAAAGAGGAGAATTATTTCTTAACCAGGTTCTTATCAAAGGTTGCCAATTACATAATGGATGATGAATAAAATAGCCGACCTCAGGTGGTACATTAACGCAGAAACAAACTGGCAAACCTCCAAAGAATGGCTGGCTAAACCTTCTTTATTTTATGTTTCATGGGTTATGCCAACGCATTTTCAAAAACTCTGATTTTCATATGAAGCTCAGATGAATGGATCCCGGTGAGGAAGCTGAGGAATTTGGGTGGAAAAGAAGAAAGCCACTTCAGTGATTGAAGCAACTTGCTTTTTCTCAAATACGTGTAATTCAATCACTGACATGGGAGCACGCTTGGAGGTGAATTCAGACAGGTTTTAAATTACCATCTGGAATAAATCAGCTGGAATTTTCTTTCTGAATCTTTGACTGTTTTGATAGCAGGGAGTAAAATTGTTGATGGCTGACATTACTAACCTTTTGCTGGGAGGGTTTCTCTATCTGTCAGCATGAGCTTTATAGCATGGGAGAGGTATCGTTCGTTGGTTTTCATTATTTGGAGGGAAATGCTACAGCTAGGGCAATGGTGTTCTGTAAGGCCACACTGCAGAATTCATAAGGCTTGGATAGGATCTTCTTCAGCCTTTTCTCAGTTCAATATTTGCAACACGTATTGGCTGATGTATTTACCAAGTCGCCTTAAATGACGCTAAAGGCATGAAAATTGCTACTGTCATAGACATCAGCCCACAACCTGTGTGCTGTCTTAAGAATCTTGTATTCAAACTGTAAAGGCTGTAGTTAGGAAGTTGAATTCCTTTCAAATGTCTGACATTAGTTTTGGTATGTATTAGTTCTTTTATTACAGAATAAAAAGAAATTACAAATTTCAGGCTTGGTGGTTGTGAACACACCCTTTTAAGCTGTCAAGTTTACCCAGCCCGTAGTAAACAATGAGCTTGTCTGAGTCCAGAGTACATATCCTGCCTGATTTTAGAGTAGCCTGGCAACACAAATGTTGACATGAGAAAGACTTGAGGGTATACAGGACATGTGCAACCCCTGGTCAGTATGCAGATAGGTTAAGCATTTTAGTATTTAGTATTTTGTAATTAGTATTAAGATTTTGTAGGGTGTATTTGACTGCTGGATGCTCTAGTTGCAGACACTTCGTTATAGCTCTACAGTGTTGTTTTCTTGATTCAAGCACAAAAAAAATTTCCCTTTAAGCTTCTGCATCCCCCTATGAGCCTGCAGCCTGCTACCTTTCTACCTTCATATTAGCAAACTGTCTGTTGTGTGTTTTTGTGCTAGCAAGATGCCTCAATCGTGCAGATGGAAGACCTGGAAACTGAGAAACCACCATATTCAGAAGGCTGTTGTATTTGCCCTTCTTCAGTCCAGTTTCCTGTTTGGGTAAAAGGTTGATTCCATGATTGGCTCCATTAAAATAGCACCAAAAATGCAGTGTTAAATGGTTGGTTAATTAACTTGTCATTCTGCAGTGTGTTCAGCATAAGGGGACTGTCATGTGATTTCTGTCATCTGTGTGAACGTGAAAAGGGGAAGAGAGGAGGGAGCACAGTGTTGTACATGATGAATAATCAACTGAATTGTGTTTTAAATTTAACAGAATTATTCCTTCTGTCATGGGGCAGATTCTACTTGAAATGAAAATAGTTTGATTTTTCATCAAAACCATTGGAATTTCATTTGTCCTTAAGGTGGCAGAGAATTGTTAGAAATAAAATGTGCTGTTGAAAGTTTTTTTTCAAGGGATTTTTTAAGCCATGTAAAATTCAATAATGTTAATTTTTATGTAATATATACTAACATATAGATTTGAATGACATTTCATTTTGAGTTTTGTTAAACAGTTGCACACGTTACTGTGTGTGAGTACAAAATGGTTTCATATTCCAAAAGCAGCAGCTGGAATTCTTTTTGTTTATTTAATAATCCATACATTAAAGCAAGAGTTTTCTAGTTGGACATTATTTCAGCCAGGTACAATGTTGTATTTTAAAAGTGTCCAGTTAATTCTTTTGATATTGTGTAAACACATAAATTTGTTACGCATTTTTAAAAAAAAGGAGACAAAAGGTCATGGGTGCAAGTCCTAGTCTTGAGCGTATGATTTCAGTGCAGTAATATTTACTCTAATGCAGTACTGATGAGGGAGTGTTGCACCCTTGGAAGTATCATACTTTGCATGAGACATTAGAAGACAAGTTTCATTGAGATCTAAAAGACCCCTTGCTTTCATTTGAAGAGCAGTGGGGAAATTCTCCTAATATTCTGGCCAAAATTTAATCTCTCAACCAAAACCGTGTAGGCTCATGAATTACATTTTGTGAAATTGTGTGTAAATGTGCAGTCATTTTTCCTACATTATGACAGTGTTGACACTTCAAAAACTAAGTTGCTAGCTTTGAGATGTTTTGAAATGCCCAGAGGTACTGTATTGATACAAGGTTTTTTGTTCTGTTTCTTTCTCATCGGCAAGGTAGTGAAGCTGCACGCTTGCAACCAATCATGCAAAATATAGTGACAACAAGGTGCAGAGCTGGATGAACACAGCAGGCCAAGCAGCATCATAGGAGCAGAGAGGTTGATGTTTCGGGCCTGGACCCTTCATCAGAAAAGGGGGAGGGGAAGGGGGTTCTGAAATAAATAGGGAGAGAGTGGGAGGCAGATAGAAGATGGATAGAGGAGAGGATAGGTGGAGAGGAAACAAACAGGTC
>NW_025973116.1:0-4113 GCF_021869965.1 Rhincodon typus
TCTCCCATCTCTCTGTCTCCCAGCTCTGTATCTCCCATCTCTCTATCTCATAGCTCTGTTTCTCCCATCTCTCTGTCTCCTAGCTCTGTACCTCCATCTCTGTATCTCCCAGCACTGTGATGCCAGCATGGTAACTCCCAACTAATTGTAGACGATAGGACTTCGCTCTGATTTCTAGCCTCCAGCTCCATACAGGTCCCTCACAGGGCCAATGCCTTGGAACTGGCAATTTAAAAAGTATGCAGAATTCCCCAACTTATCTCTTTTTCAGACTCGGGTTGACAGAAAGAATGGACTAGACTTCTGTACTCAAAAATACTTTTATTACAATTAAATAGATTCTAGCTGCAATAAACAATTATGAACCTTTGACCTACTAGTTAAAACTCGAATTCCTTTATAACTCCTCCTCCACACATATACATGCAGACACGCACATAAAACCATGGTAAAGACTGGAAAGGCAGTTCAGTTGTCCTTCTGCAGAGGGTTTGCTGAAATCATCTTTTTGCTGATCCAAACACTGCTTCGTGGTCTTTCTTTTCCAGAACCATTCACTTGTTTGCACGAGACACAGGGTGACTGGTTCCCACTTATATAGGTTGTTGACATTTCAATGAAAAGTCACAGCTTACAGCAATTGGAAAGGGCAAATAAATTAGCTATCTTCAGGCTTGAGCTGCTTTTTATTGTGGAGCAAAATTCAGCTGCTTTGCTTTTAGTGATCCGAAGGTTTCTCCCAGACATTGTCAGTCCCAAGCTGTTCATCTGCAATTAGATCATTGTAGGTAGGCAGAGCCTGCGTCATCAATAACTGGTCACTAGCCCACAGACCAATTCAGGTATTCTTGACTGCTGGAGTTCCAATCGCACACAGCTCTCTGGCCTCAACTCATCTGCAAGTAGGTTTCCACTACTGCTTGAATAAGCGACTGTGTAAACAGCACTTCCAATGCTTTTGAAACATGCAGCAATCCTTCGGTTATAAATCAGTCCTTTTGCCATTTCAGTCCGTGATCAAAAAAAACCAGAAAAAAAGAATGATACGATCTTTATAATGGGGAATAGGGAAGCACATCGGAGCAACAAATAAGGCTGATATATTCCCACCAATCCCCTTGCCAGAGTTATGTGATTCTTCACAATCTCAGCTGAGCCCACCCAATTCAGATCCCTATGAAAGCTTCAGATGTGTCTTTTCAATAAGATCTGAGTCCTGCATCACTAAGCAAGTGTTAATTTGCCAGGATATTGGGGATGACCAATAGCTGCTGGTCGCACCAATGACACCCACATCCCGTGAAAGAAAATGAATTACAAACAAAACTCCTTAACACTGCCACACAACAGTGAAGTCTACTCCTGCTCAAAACTAATTATGTTTTCCATCGAGGCTGTGCCTGTGAAACTGAAGATAACTGGACAAAACGAGAGGCATTTCAGGATCATTTGAGTTGCAGCTGGCTTTCAATGAGCAGAGTTTCCCTGTTTGATGTTCAGCATAAAGGGTGTTGGATGGTGTCCTGTCCATCTATGTCTCATCAGATCATTACTTCTCAACATCTCCATCCTCTCTCCTTCTGATCTGAGGAGACAACGTTGAGCCATTCTCAACTCTCCACCCCTCCCCTTACTCTCACTCTCCCACTTTTCGAATTTATGAAGGTGACAGAAAAATAGTTCCGTTTGATGAATTACCTCATGATCTTCACTCATCCCAGCCTCCTGTAACCCTTTGGTCTCCAACACTACTTTTTATTGTAGAAGGTACTAAGTTTTAAAATTTCTCTCTGGGAATAATCCCTCTCGAAGCTCACATATGGTTCAATTGCTTGTATTGACCTGTCAAAGTTACTTTGCTTAAGCCTTTCAAAGTCAATTGAGGTTTGCCCCAGCTGTTTGCTTAAATTCTGGAGCGTTTGGCTATGTGCCTCAGGCATTAACCCATGGCCAACCATTTACACTCCGTCACAACGAAACTGCGGAAAAGACAGAGACAATCCTCAGGAATGTGCTGAGAGCTGAACATCAGGAATCCTGCCGGATTCATGAGTTGCAAAGGCTGCAAAGTATTCGCGTTAAGACAGTTAGACCATGGAGGGGCAGGAATATAACATTCAGCCCATCGAGTCTACGCTGCCAATTGATAACCTCATGACAGATCTGATCATCCTCAACTCCACTTTCCTGTCTTTTCTCCATAACCCTTGATTCCCCCTTATTGATTAAAAACCTGACTCTCTCAGCCTTTACTATACTTAATGACCCAGCCTCGACAGCTCCCTGGGGGAAGAAATTCCTCCTTATCTCTGTCTTAAATGTGTGACCCCTTATTCTGAGATTATTCCCTCTGGCCCTAGACTCTCCCACAGGGGGAAACAAACTCTACATCTAAGGGTCTTGTATGTTTCGAGAAGGTAATACAGAAGATAGCAGCAGGAGAAGGCCATTCAGCCCCTTGAGCCTGATCCACCACTCAACATGATGATGACTGACCATCGAACTCAATACATTAATCCCACCTTCCCTCCACATCCCTTGATCCCTTTGGCCACACCCATCTGAGAGATGAATTTTTTTCCCCATCTGAGCCTTAAATGAGTGACGTTTTATTCTGCTTTCTAGTCCTGGATAAGGGGAAACAACCTATTCGGACCAACACTATCAAGTCCCAACAGAATCTTGTATGTTTCAGCTGGACCTTTCCTTAGATATGGGGCCCAAAGCTGTTCACAGTATTCTAGCTGTGGTCTGACTCAAAACCTCCCTGCTTTTATACTCCATTCCCTTTGAAAAAAAGGCCAACATTCCATTTGCCTTCCTTATTACCCACTGAACCTAAGTGTTGGCTTTTTGTGATTCACGCACAAGGACACCCAAATCCTTCTGTACGATAGCTTTCTGCAGTCTTTCTCCATTTAAATAACATTCAGCTCCCCTATTCTTCCTGCCAAAGTGCATAACCTTATGCTTTCTCATATCATATCCCTTCTGCCAAGGCTCTACCTGCTCACTTAACCTGTCTGTGTCCCTCTGCAGCCTCTATGTCATCCTCACGACTTGCCTTCTCACCTATTTTCATGTCATCTGCAATCTTGGCTACAATACATTCACTTTCCTTATCCAAGTCATAAATATATATTGTAAATAATTGTGGCCCCAGCACTGATCCCTGTGGCACGCTACCAGTTACAGGTTACTATCCTTTATCCCAACTCTCTGTCTTTCTGTGTCTATCTGCCTTCTATTGGCCAATCCTCTCTCCATGCTGATATATTAACCACAACTCCATGGGCTCTGTAAGTAGCCTAACGTGTGGCACCATATCTAATGCCTTCTGAAAATCCAAATAGATCATATCCACTGTTTCCCCTTTAACTATCTTACTTGCTCCCCCCGCAAAGAATTCTAGTAAATTAGTCAAGGCTTTATTTCCCCTTCCTGAGGCCATGCTGATTCATCTTGATCATAGCATTTATTTCTAAATGCTCTGCTTTAACATCCTTTTTAATAGATCCTAACACTTTCCTAATATCAGACGTTAAACTAACGGTTACATATTACCTGTTACCATTACCTGGAGTTACCTGTTTCTTGTCTCTTTGCTCAGCTAGGGGATTGGGACTCCGAACGATCACAATTCTGTAATAACGGAAACATTGAAAACCTGGAGAGCATCTGTCACAGGAATGAGAGCAAGTTATAAAAAAAAGCCAATGGCTGAGTCTGTCGCTCAACATAGATAGTTATGCAGTAACATTGATGTGGAACCCAGAGCATCGAGCAGACATTTTAAAGCAGTGAACAAAAACCTATTACACACACACAAACTGATAAGTTCGGATTAGGGGCTGTACTGTTCCATAATATACAACACTAGCCAGCAATCAAAAGCACAAAGTGTCTGGACCCAGCGGATATTTCATGTTGAGAGGAGGATTGAGAACAAGAGGGAACAGAGTTAAGGAAATTACCAAACAAACCACTATGACTTAAAGAAAACTGTGTCCAAAATTTGGGTATTATGGTCTGGAATGCACTGTCTGAGAGTGTGGGGGAGGCAGGTTCACTCGAGGGGTTAGGGTCTGGAATGTACTGTCTGAGAGTGTGGGG
>NW_025973116.1:4123-9268 GCF_021869965.1 Rhincodon typus
CTGGAATGTACTGTCTGAGAGTGTGGGGGAGGCAGGTTCACTCGAGGCGTTAGGATCTGGAATGTACTGTCTGAGGGTGTGGGGGAGGCAGGTTCACTCGAGGGGTTAGGGTCTGGAATGTGTGCTAAGCAAACAAATAAATACCTTAGATTATCACTTCAAGGTAAACAAGTAGAACAGAATGCAGAATATAGTGTCACTGCTGCAGAGAAGGTGCAGAGAAAGCTCAGTTCCAATACATGAGAGGACTGTTTGTAAATCTAATAAGAACAGGGAAGAAGCTGTTCCCAGTCAACCCCAGTGGTGTGGGTCTGGAGTCACGTGCAGGCCAGGCTGGATAAAGAGAGCAGATTTCCTTCCCTACAGGACATTGGGTGAAGCAGATGGGATATCTGGATCCTGGGATAACCTGTTGATTTCAGAATATATGAATGTGCAGTGGCTGGGGTGGGATTTGAACCCAGAGCCCCAATACATTCCCTGGGCCTTCAGATTCCTAGTCCAGTGACATTACTACAACACCATCACCTCCATCCACTGAATGGGCTTTGGGAGATGAGCTGTTGCAGAATGGCCCAGTATCTCAGTGGATTGTTGAGCCAGATAAAATCAAACCTGCCCCCACCCAGTCCACAGGCCCCACAGGGTGGGATGTTCAGTGTGGGGGGGGGGGGGGGGGGGATTGAAGTTGGTGGGGCTAGAGTGGAGATCCCCCCGTGGGTGAGCAGTTCAGGAGCTGCACAGCAATTGCAGAGGGGGCAGCTTGGAAGAGCAACTGTGAGAAACATGACATCAAGATTGCTGAGTATATTAGCAATTTCTCACTTGATCAAACATTTATTTCCTTCCTTATTGATCTTCTTGCTCAGTCTGAAGCTCATGTATCAACTGAACAGCTTTGTAGAAAAGCTCAGAAGGACAATAAGAACAAATCCAAAGGGTTTGCTTATAAAGCAGACAGTGCCAGACCTAGCCCAGGCTGCAGCATTGGGCTGTGCACAGTAAATGCAGGTTTACTGAGCCCAGATCTCTCCCAGCACATTGTGCCTTTCCTAAATACAGCAACAAATTTGCAGCACCCCAACTGGTACAGGGCCTTGTACAGGAAGCTTCAGGGGATAAATGCAACCCCTCCCCTCCCCTCCCCCTCCTAACCCCCAAGGCAACGATGAAGGAGGAGAACACAGAGCAACAGATAAGGACTGGAAGATGGAACTCACGAGCACAGAGGGCCAATCAACCCCTTGATGCTCTCCTATCACAGCTGTCAGTCATTTCTGATTTAGACCTCAATCACACTGACCTTCCTCTCCTCAAAATTCTGCACAGAAACAAACATCACCGACAACCTTCCTTCAAGTTAGAATCATAGAATCCCAACGGTGTGGAAAGAAGCTATTCAACCCATCAAGCCTGTAGTGACCATCTGAAGAGCATCGCACCCAGACCCTCACCCTAACCCCATAACCCCACATTTCTCATGGCCTATCCACCCTAACCTGCACATCTTTGGACCATGGCAGGAAACCTACGCAGACACAGGGAGAATGTGCAAACTCCACACAGACAGTCGCCCGAGGGTGGAATCAAACCCAGGTCCCTGGTGCTGTGAGGCAGCAATGCTAACCGCTGAGCCAGCTACATGTTTAAACAGGGTATGGATGAGATGGTTAAAGAGTGAATTGGGGTGTCACAGAGAGAAAGGCCCCTGAGGAACACTGACAGTGCAGAGGAATGGAAGATGTGTTTGATGGTGACTTCCAGCTGGAGCTGGTGGAAATGTTGATGGAGATGGAGTCCTACCATTTCTCTTTGGGTTTCAGAATTCATTCTTTCGGTGTCTCTGAATGTAGTTTTTCTGTTCTTTCAGCAGAAAACTACAGAAAACAACTTTACAGAGAAAAGGGAGAGAGAAAGATTGATGCAGCTAACTTCTAGATGGCAACAGGTTTCACATTGAGAACAACCTCCATCGTGCTGTGTGGCACTATCACCGTGCTAAATGGGACAGACTTCGCACAGATCTAGCAACTCAAGACTAGATCTTGAGCATCTAGTCCATGGGCATCCATGAGGTGCTGTGGGCCATCAATAGCAGCAGGATTGTACTCCAGCACAATCTGTAACCTCATGGCCCAGCATATCCCCCAATCAACCATTACCATCAAACCAGGAGATCAACCCTGGGTCAATAAAGAGTGCAGGAGGACACTGGCAAGCTAAACAGCATAATCAGAAAGTGACAGACAGAGCTAAACGATCCCACAACCAACGGATCAGATCTAAGCTCTGCAGTCCTGCCACATCCAGTTGTGAATGGTGGTGGACAATTAAACAACTCACTGGAGGAGGATCCACAAATATCCCCATCCTCAATGATGGAAGAGCCCAGCACATCAGTGCAAAAGGCTGAAGCATTCGCAGCAATCTTCAGCCAGAAGTGTCGACTGGATGATCCATCTCAGCCTCCTCCAGTGGTCCCCAGCATCACAGATACAAGTCTTCGGCCAATTCAGTCAAAAAGAAAGACTCGATGTGAAGGACGAAGCCCCCATATTTAATAAAGGCATTCAAGGAGAGTATCCAATCAAAAACTGAGGCATACTAAATGGCCTTAGCTGACAAAATTACTCGTAAATCAAAGGATGAGGAATATATTAGGGATCATCAATAGATGGCTGAAAATATAACAAAGAGGGAAAAGATTGATTACAAAAATAAATCTGCAAGAAATATTAAAACAAGAAGCAAGAGATTCTACACGTACACAAAAAGAAAGAGAGTAGCTAAAATCTGGGATCTTTGGAGGTTGAAACTGGAGAATTAATAACAGGAAACAGGGAAAGAGCAGATAATTTAAACCAATATATATTTAATCAGTATTCACCATGGAGGACATTATCAAGATCCCAAAGATAACAGTTGATCAAAATGCTAAAGGGAGGAAAAATTTTATAACAATCTCTATCATGAGGGACAAAGTATTGAACAAACTAGTGTGAGTAAAGGCACAGACATCACCTGATAACCTACATCCAAGGGTTTTAAAGGAAGTGGCTGCAGAGATAATTGAAACATTGGTCAAAATATTCCGGAACTCAATGTATTCTGGGAAGGTGCCACCAGATTGGAAAACTGCTAATGTAATAACCGTACCCAGGAAAGGGGGGAGAGAAAGCAAGAATAGTAGGAACTGCAGATGCTGGAGAGTCTGAGATAACAAGGTGTAGAGCTGGATGAACACAGCAGGCCAAGCAGCATCAGAGGAGCGGGAAGGCTGACGTTTCGGGCCTAGACCCTTCTTCAGAAAAAAGAGAAAGCAGGAAACTATCTAATGTCTGTCATTGGAAAAGTTCTGGAGACTGTTATTAAGGAATAAATAGTACAGCATCTAGAAAAGCTTAACACAAACAGAGTCAACATGGTTTTGTTAAGGGGAAATCACGTTTGACAAATTTACTAGAGTTTTTTGAGCGTGGAGCAGTCAGAGTTGATATAGGAGAACTGGTAGATGTATTTGAGTTTCCATGAGGCATTTGATGTGGTGCCACATAAAATGTTATTGCAGAAGATAGTAGCTCACAATATTGAGGATAATATATTTGTTCAGATTGAGACTTGGTTAACACATAAAAGATAGAGTCAGAACTAATGGGTCTTTCTCAGGTTGGAAATAGGTAACAGTCCTAAAGCCACAATTATACATTAATTAGTAATTAATATATTCATCAATTTGAGAAGGATCAGATGTAATGTATCTTGATGTGCTGACAATTCAAAAGCAGATGGGAGGGCATGTTATAATGAGGACATATCCCTTGCAGGAGAACTTTCTGGATTGGTACATTTCTAGTCCTACCAGGGAGGAAGCCATATAAACTGACGTTTTCCCAGCCACCATCAGTTCTGAGGAAGGGTCACCGGACCCGAAACGTTAACTCTGTTTTCTCCTTCACAGATGCTGCCAGACCTGTTGAGCTTTTCCAGCAACTTTGTTTTTGTTCCTGATTTACAGCATCCGCAGTTCTTTCGGTTTTTATTTAGGAAACTGTAGTGGATCTGGTCCTAGGAAATGACGCAGGCCAAGTGAAGAACATCAGAGTCGGGGAGCATTTGGAAAATAGTAATCATAACGTAATGAGATTCATTATTAAGTTGGAAAAAGATAAAAGTCAATGATTAAGATCCCAGACTGGAAAAGGGCAGATTTTAAGGGTCTAAAAGTTGAACTGGCGCACGTTCATCGGAAATGTATTTTGACGGATAAAACAGTGGATGAAACATGGAAGAACATCAAAAGCGTGATGAATAGGGTGCAGGCTAGGTACATCGTCATGAGAAATAAATACTGGATATCTGTAGCTAGAATACTCAGGATGACAAAGGATATTGATAAGAAAATAAGGAAGAAAAAGGAGGTATACGATGCATACTGGAATAATTAACAGCAATTGAAATCAGGAACAGTATCTCAAATGCTGGGGAGAGGTGAAGGCTAGAATAAGGAAGGCTAAGAGGAAGCATTAGGAAAGGAAAGCAGGCTGCGCTAAAACAAATAGTAAAGTGTTCTTCAAACATATTAATGGGAAAAGATTAGTGAAGGATAGAGTGGGGCTCATAAGTAACAAGCAGGTAAGTTGTTCACTAAAGTAAAGGATATGGCAGAGGTACTAAATAAGTACTTTGCTTATGTTTTTATCATATCAGAAAACGGTGATGATGGCCTAGCTGACAATGTCGATGCTCAGCGACTGAGCAGTATAATGCTGGATAAAGAAGAGGTGCTAAAAAGGCTGGCAGCACTTCAGGTAGAGAAGTCGCCAGGCCCAGATGGGATGCGTCTTAGATTTCTGAGAGAGGTGAAGGAACAAATTTCAGAACCATTGACAAGAAGCTTTCCAGGCCTCTCTGAACACAGGATTAGTTCTGGGGAACTGGAGGATTGTAAATGTGACCCTGTTGTTTAAGAAAGCAGCAAAGGATAACAGAATCTATGTGCTTGACATCAATAGTGGGAAAATTGATGGAGGCCATAATACAGGAGGAGGTAAATATACCCTTGGAGAAAAATAAGTTAATACTGACAGTCAACATAGCTTTGTCAAGGACAAGTTATGCCTGACAAATTTGATTGAGTTCTTTGAC
>NW_025973117.1:0-9267 GCF_021869965.1 Rhincodon typus
ATCAGGTTGCCCCTCAATCTCCTGCATTCCAGTGAAAACAAACCCAGTCTATCCAACCTTTCTTCATAGCTGAAATCCCCCATACCAGCCAAAAGCCTGGTAAACCTTTTCTGCACCCTCTCCAAAGCATCTGCATCCTTCTGGTAGTGTGGTGACCAGAACTGTATACAATATTCCAAGTGTGGCCTAACTAAAGTTCTATAAAGCTGCAGCATAACTTGTCTATCCTTGTACTCAGTGTCCCTTCCAATGAAGGCAAGCATGCCATAGACCTTTTTTACTACCTTATCCATCTGTGCTGCCACCTTCAGTGATCTGTGGACCTGCACACCCAGATCCCTCTGCATATCAATACTCCTAAGGGTTCTGCCATTCACTGTATAAATTCCACCTGCACTTGACCTTCCAAAATGCATCACCTCACATTTGTCTGGATTAACCTCATCTGCCATTTTTCTGCACATACCTCCAACTGATCTGTATCCTGCTCTATCCTCTGACAATCCTCCTCACTATCCGCAACTCCATCAATCTTTGTATTGTCTGCAAACTTACTAATTAGATCAGCTACATTCTCCTCCAAATCATTTATGTAGATCACAAACAGCAGAGGTCCCAGCACTAATCCCTTTGGAACACCATTAGTCACAGGCCTTCCATTCCAAAACGTACTTGTCATTTCACCCTGAAGTATGGCATTAAATTACAGAAGTGTACAGTAACTGGAAAGCTGATGTGTCATCAGAGTTCTTAGAGATTGGAACATGTCAGAGATAACTGTGTCTGTGGAAGTGGAGTGCACATGGTCAGTACGTTTGGAGCCTGCCCTGATATGTTGTTGCCCAATGTCTATCATGGAGGTCCTTTGGAGTGAGTGGTGAGCTGAGGTCACCAGGTACCTGCTCTGATTTTCATGTCAACAATTTTCAACATCTAACTTGTTAGAAGCATTTGGTTAGATAAGAAGCTGAATACAATGAGATGAGCTGCAAGATGATGTTTAACAAGCTAAAATACTCCTTTATTAGCAAATTGGCCCTGCCTTTTGAGAAACTTGTCGTGCCACTTGGCAGAATTTACGAGTTGCTTTCAATGTTGAGATAGGCCTCGCCAGACATCCTGTGCGATTCCACCACAAATCTCGCATAGCCCATGTCATTCAAATCTGACTAGATTCTGCCATTTGCCTCTATATTGTTTAGGGCTGGAAAATTCAGCCTATAAACTTTCTTATCTCTCCTTGAAGCTGCCTGAGCTGCTGGGTATTTCTAACATTTTCTGTTTGGATTCCTTTGCAGCTAAGCTTGAGTTTTATACATTTAGTTACTCTATAGTTAAATTTTGAATTGTGTTTCCACATTTTCGAGGGGATAAAAAAAATAGAAACTGAAGAATAGAACTATAAATAACTGGAGAGGAAGATGAAAAGCAAAAAAAAAACTGCAAAGAAAAACACAAACTTTTCCAGATTGAAAATTACAAAACACCACAGGTGATGAACTATAGTATACATTACAAACTTTGCATTTCAGGCTCCAATAGTCCTGTCATTATGAATTGATGCACACTCTGACATAAAAGAATCATTTCCAGGAGACATTTATTAGTCTGTCGGCTGTTAAACTCATTCTGAATTCAAAGTAGCAGATACAAAGAATGAAAGGATTAGTAAACCTATTTTGTTTTGCTTTTTAGTTTTTACAACTGACTGGCACTGTTTTGTAATATCTTGTTCCTTTTTGTATTTACCTTACTAAAAGCATCTTCAGTATTTCCAAATAATTGTTTACGATCCCTTCATAGGGTAACTTTGTTTTTAATCAATAGATTTTGCAGGTCTTAAGATGAACAATCACGTGGAAGGATACATGGAATTAATGAAAGTCAGTAATTATTATATTGCGAGATAACAAGGTGTAGAGCTGGATGAACACAGCAGGCCAAGCAGCATCAGAGGAGCAGGAAGGCTGACGTTTTGGGCCTAGACCCTTCTTCAGAAATGGGGGAGGGGAAGGGGGTTCTGAAATAAATAGGGAGAGAGGAGGAGGCGGATAGAAGATGGATAGAGGAGAAGATAGGTGGAGAGGAGACAGACAGGTCAGAGAGGCGGGGTTGGAGCCAGTAAAGGTGAGTGTAGGTGGGGAGTTAGGGAGGGGATAGGTCAGTCCAGGGAGGGCGGACAGGTCAAGGGGGTGGGATGAGGTTAGTAGGTAGGAGATGGGGGTGGGGCTTGAGGTGGGAGGAGGGGATAGGCGGGAGGAAAGACAGGTTAGGGAGGCAGGGACAAGCTGGGCTGGTTTTGGGATGCGGTAGGGGGAGGGGAGATTTTGAAGCTTGTGAAGTCCACATTGATACCATTGGGCTGCAGGGTTCCCAAGTGAAATATGAGGTGCTGTTCCTGCAACCTTGACTTTTCCAAAGCATATGAGATTTGATCAAGGTTCCTTTAGAATGAAAAAATTGCTGATAAATCTCATTCTTAAAGGGAGGAAGCAGAAGGCCAGTTAGCTTAACATCTGTCATCTGGAAGTGAACCCAGGCCCCTGGTGCTGTGAGGCAGCAATGCTAACCACTGAGCCATCATGCCACCCAACAACAATTTCACCAACTACTTCTTTCCTCTTCCATCTGACACCACTTGAAGTTTGAAATACTGTGGTTGAGATACTTAAAAAAAAGAGTTCAGGCTAGATTTCCAGAAAACATTTATTAAGGTACCATATGAAAGAATTAAAAGCTCATGGTGTCGGAGTAAAGGCATGGATAGAAGATTTGACTTTTGGTAAAATTCAGCCCTGCCTCTCTTTAATCTCAAAATTAAACCTACCTTATTTTGTGCCATATAGGTTTAAAAAAAAACCTCCTCCCTGTGCTTTGTCCATCATCACAGGGACATCTATATCAACTCTATACAGTCATCTCTTGTTCCCGAAGTTTGTCTAATGCCCCAGAGTTGGAGGATCTGTCACCTGCAGTAGCTCTGCAGTGATATGTTGACATTTCATGACCTTCCTTTCTAACCTGTCCACTGAGTGGCAGAGGATAGAATCTGGAGATAATTAATCAGACTCGATAGGTTGACCTTATATGCACTTTTATTTATATCAGCAAGTTCTAATGTGAGCCCTGACTTTTATCTACTTGTCCCATTCTTCTCCCTGCCACAGAAGAGCACCATAACATATGGGCCTCCTACTCACAAAGTAGAAAATTAGTTGACGTATGTAGAATTGCCAAGTGCAAACACTTTGGTTCATGAATTAATCTAGCTCAAGGTAAAGAAGGATTAGTTACTTTCTCAATTGGGTGCCTTTATCTAGGCTGGTGGCTCATAGTATGCTGAGCAATAGGAGACCGTTGACTTTTACCAGGGCTTTCACAGTTAACAGTGACAGACAGCACCATAAAGTTCCCTCACAGCTTAATCTTGTTGTCATCATCCTATTTCTTCTTAAAAGTTCTTACAACAATTGTTGCTTCTGATGCGTATGCACGATATGTTATTTTTATTCCACTTAGAATCACTGTATAATAGTTGTCTCCCATTTTATTACAAAAATCGTTGTTTTCATTCCCCTGGGTTACATTCTTTTTCTGCTGTCACAGCTGACTCACTACATTAATACTTTATAAAGTCATTCTCAGGGAGGGTAGTATGTCAAAGTCACATGGTGTAACTGATTTTGCATCGCTAGTCACTGCCTAATTCATTTTTGACTATGTTCTGGATCACAGGCTTCTTGTAGAAATTTTTATAATCAGAACTGTTTCCACGGTGGATTGTCATTTAATCAGCAAGTGACTTACTGAAGCTTTAACTCTGCTTGAAAGATAAATGATCTGTTCCTTGTAAAATTATCAGCCTCCTCTGAAATAAAGCAACGTGAAAAATAATGTCAGCACATTGGGATAACCTGTAAATTAGCAAAGAGAAGAAATAAGATAGTGGCAGAAAGATGGAAAACAGACAGAAACTCAATGCATTAGAAAATTTTGCCAAATCTTAAGATTTTGAAGGAATGTGAATTGTGATCAGCTGAAAAAAGTGAAAGTGTACACAAGATAGAAAAATATAAATAGGAGCAAGAGCAGGCCATTCAGCCCTTCAAGCCTGCTCTGCCATTCAGTATGATCATGGTTGATCATTCAACTCAGAATGCTGTTTCCCCTTTTCCTCCAAGACCTTTGCTTGCTTAGATCTACAGACTATATCTAACTCCTTCTTGAAAGCATTCAATGTTTTGGCCTTAATCACTTTCTATTGCAGAGAATTCCATAGGCTTATCATTCTCTGGGTAAAGAAACTTCTCATCATTTCAGTCCGAAGTGGCCTATCCCATATCCTTAAACTGTGACGGTAAGGGTAACTAATGAATGGATACCTTGGCACTCAAGTCATATTGAAATCATTCTGATCAACAGGAAACAGGTCCATTTCAGGAAAAACTAATATAGCTGAAATTTGCCAAAATAGAGAAATGTTTTACTAACTACTCTATGCCATCCCATCTTGTTTATTATCAGTCTTTTCACTTAGGCAATAGAGAGCGAATATGCATAGCGTGTGAATTTTGGTTCAATATCTCTGAGGCACTTATTGTCTAGCGTTATTCAAACAGTTATAAAACTGTGGGACATTGTCAACAATACCTCATAGAATCCTACTTCTAAATAGCATTAACCAGTCTATGTAAAGAAAATTTAATTACTCAATATTTATACATTTGAACTCATTTACAAGAGCTGTTTTTAATATTTTTAAGTCACTTTGTAAAACTAATTTGGAAGAAAATTTAAGGATGGGTAGCATGGATGGCCAATAAAAGGGAACATGAGGCATATAAATGAAAATGAATGTGTTCAATATAGTGACATTATTTTAAAATAATTCAATATACTACTTTGCAACGAAACAGTTTTATGGTTTATGTCGATCTTGAATAATTTCAAACTCACTTTCAAAACTGTCTAACTTTTTTAATCATGCCAATTCTTTCATTGATCGCAACTGCATTTGCAATTCCCATTTATCTGTCCTTTAATAGAAAAACTATGCTTTCATTAAGTAGTTTGAAATGAAATGGAATAGGTGAGCATGCGGTCTACATTCTAACATTCTTTTCAAATTTAGCTAAACACAAAAAAAACTATATGCATTTTATTTGTTTCTGCTACAGATAAAATGTCATGTTATCAAGAAACAAATTTGAAAAAACTATGCTATCAGTATTTAATACCATCAATAAACAGGCTGAAAAGTTACTATTAATCTAGGTGGCGTGAACGCATTACATTTACACTAGTTATATTCCAAAATTTTAACTGAAAATCTACACCCATTACATCACTTCATTAGACCATAATGAACTCACTTTCTATGTAGCTAAGTTGGTAAAAGCACAGAAATATTTACTGTGCTACTTCTGTTACTTCCATCTTAAAAGCATGTAGTATTATCTGGGGTGGGGTTCATTTGAAAATGCTTTCATCTCAGTTGATAATGGAGAGTTTCTGATGATGGTGAACTAACAGCACAAAACAGGCCATTGACTAATGACTTACTAAACTTGCTGTGAATGCCAATAGCATTTGCTGTGCTCAGCTACTCAGAGTCTAATTAGTTGTGATACTTTGATGCATCTATTGCATCTAAGATGATATTTACAATCTCTCTCTTTAATCAAGCTATTGGCCAAATTACTCCCAATATCTTTGGAATTTGACTATTGCTTTAAAAAGCAATTTTTATTTGAAGGTTTTATGTCTGGCACTCATCAGTACAATCAGAAGAATACCAATGTAGAAAGGAAGAAACTTTGTACTGTGTGTGAAGACCTGGCTAGTTGGCTGCCAAGTGGACTTTGATTGGTAGAGTTATTGCCATGGAGAATGCACTAGTCAGATAATGACTGACAGTTAACTGCCAAGCTTTGTTTAAGTATAGACAAGGCAGTTGACTCTGACCAGTCAAGACATTACTTGCAGAAATGAACCAGAGAACGGATGGTGCCTATTTTGTTAGGCTGAAACAGGTTCAATTTCTGTCTTTGTTCTTTCTATCTGTGAAGAACACAATCCTCTATATAACTATATATGCCATACAGCAAGCCCAACTAACAATGTAGCTAAATTCATAACGCACTCAGGATATTAGTGAAATCCAATTATGGAATTGCATCCAATGTTGGACAATTATTTTGTGCTTTGAAAGAAACAGGCTCCATGATTATGCCTTCACCAACAGAGTCCACTTGCCAACTAACCAATACTCAATCTGATTAGTGATGTGGTGGAGTAGCAATATCCCTATGAATGCGAGATTCAATTCTGAATAAGTGCTACCAGAGCCACCAAATTGGCCTCAGAAACTGTCCATTGTTGTGCCCCTCTCACGATGTGTGTTGAGAAGGTCTACTCATCACTGACAACTATTGGCCTGGTACACAGCTGGGCTTCAAATATGGCATTGGTAGCAGAAATTCCAGAAAGACCTGGCAGAGGTGAGGACTTCCACTGCTAGTAAGCTTCGTTTGTAAATAACCGGGATTTTGTATTTCTTTTAAAAAGAAAGAAATTAGGGCATAATACACAAAGCGATAGCTCCCAACCTGACATTCTGTTTCAGCACAGCAAAAAATTATTACAAAGAATTAAAAACACTTCCATCTTTAATTAATTATCTAATATATTTGCATACAATATCTATTCTTTGTCATAACAAGCTCAGCAATCTTTGAAATAAACACGACAATAGCTTTTTTAAAAGCCCAAAGGAGAAAGGGATGTTAACTTCAGGTAGCCTGTAGCTGGAGTGCATCTGTCACCTGCCCATTGCCACTATCATGGCAGCACATGCAAACTACTGCTCCAAGGCAGATAAAAAATTTGGATAGAAGGTGGAATTGGCCAACTCGTGCAATCTGACAGAAAGAGGATCTGATTTGAACTCATTCAAAATCCATACACTTCAAGACTTGGACGAGAATGGGTGAATCCAATTATGTGGAGAAAGGAGACATGTCAGATAGACATGATGCATTCCTGTCCTCACAAATATATGTTCATAATAAGGTTTGGTCATTTTATGAATTGTCTCCATTGGTATATTTAACAGCTACTGATTAGGTAGCTTAACACTGGTGCAAAAAAAATTGAGTCTGCACCCATACAGCTAATTTAGGACTTATTTTAACTAAGGAATCAAGAAGGGAGCTTTAGGAAGATAATAATAAAGCATCAGCTTCTTATTGAAGTATTACAAGTGTCAATAGCTGCAAGATGCAAACATGCCAAAGTGTCTGATGTAATAATATTATGACAAGATTGTGTCTTGAAAGGACATCTGGATATTTCCTCCAAGATGGTTCTTTTGTTAAGAGGGAAAGTTAGTTAATAGAGAAAGAGAGAAAAGAAAAAAATGATATAACAATTAAAGAGCTAGGGTAGATATTGGATCAACTGGATACACAGAGACTGGGGAATAGAAGGCCAATCTGTATGTAATAGCTGCCTGTATGTAACCAACTGTTCACAAATGTTATTATACATCTCTGGTGCAAGTGGGTCTTGACGGTCTCCTGATTCTTAGGTAGGGACACAACCACTGTGCTACAAGAACCCTAATGACTGTCTGCATTATGTTCTATGGCATCTTTTTAAAATAAGTTGAATATGTTATAACAGCTCTCTCTCTCTCTTTCTCTACATCTATTTCCACCCTTCCCATTTTCCTTATTGAAAAAAATTTTCTACAGTTTGCCAGAAGACACACAGAAAGAATAACCGTCAGGATATCTTTGTATTTTCATGAGGAAGCCTATTATCTGACCAAGGACACACATGCAAACTGGCCTTTGTGCAGACATTGCAAGCTTTGAAAAAGGGCAACTTCCTGCCCACTTAACTAAACAACCATCTCGGGGGAAAATATTTAGATGTCCTTTCAAGACACAAACTGAGAGGTAACAAGGTGTAGAGCTGGATGAACACAGCAGGCCAGGCAGCATCAGAGGAGCAGGAAAGCTGACGTTTCGGGCCTGGGCCCTTCACAAACTGAGAGGTAATCTCTTGAAAACCAAAAGAACTGCTGATTCTGTAAATCAGGAACAAAAACAGAAGTTGCTGGAAAAGTTGAGCAGGTCTGGCAGCATTTGTGAAAAAAAGTCAGAGTTAACGTTTCGGGTCCAGTGACCCTTCCTCAGAATGGATGGTAGCTAGGAAAATGTTGGTTTATGTGCAGAAGATAGGGTGGTGGAGGGGGCAGGAGTAAACAATAGGTGGATATAGAGCCCAAAGAGAGAGAAAAGCAATTGGACAGACAAAGGAGTTGATAACAATCTGGCTATGAGAGTGAATCGCTGTTAATGGAGACTTTTAGTGGGTGTGTAATGGCAGGCTATGTGATAACAAGGCCTGGGGTGTGGGGTAGGGGACGAGGACATGGAAGTGTTCAGGGCCTAAATTTATTGAACTCGATATTGAGTCCGGAGGGCTGCTACTGGGGAGGGAGGAGGTAAATTGGCAGGTGTTACACAATTAGCGGTTGCAGGGGAAGGTGCCGTGGGGCTGTGGGGAGTGTTAGGAAGAGTGGACAAGAGTGTCCCGGGGGACCAGTCCCTGCAGAAGGCAGACAAGTGATGAGAGGAGAAAATGTGTCTGGTGGTGGTCTCTCACTGGAGGTGGTGGAAATGGTGGCTGATGATCTTCTGGATGTGGATGCTGATGGGATAGTAGGTAAGGACAAGGGGAGCCCTAACGCTGTTGTGGGAGGGAAGAGAAGGGGTGAGGGCGGAAGTACGGGAGATGGGTTGGACATGGTGGAGGGCCCTGTCGACAATGGTGCTGTGGAATCCTTGGTTGAGGAAGAAGGTGGAATTCTGGGGGCTCCCTTGTCGAAGGTGGCCTTATCGGAACATTTGCGATGGAGACAGAGGAACTGAGAGAATGGGATGGAGTCTTCACAGGAAGCAGGGTGCAAGGATGTATAGTCCAGGTAGCTGTGGGAGTCAGTGGGTTTATAGTGGATATTAGTAGCCAGTCTATCGCCAGAAATGGAAACAGAGATGTTGAGGAAGAGAAGGGAGGAGTCCGAGATTGAATAGGTGAAAGTGAGGGCAGGGTGGAAATTGGAAATGAAATCGATGAACGTTTCCAATTCTGGATGAGGAGAGAGGGAAGCAGCACCGATGATATCATCGATATATCAGAGAAAGAGTTGTGGGTAGGGGCCTGAATGGGACTGGAACAAGGAATGTTCCACGTACCCCA
>NW_025973118.1:0-1632 GCF_021869965.1 Rhincodon typus
TCTGAAGTGCTTACTCACTGAAATAAGCATTTTAGTAAAACCAGCAGGAAAAGTTAGGTCCTTTGGTGAAGTTGAGATGTTAGTATTCTCATTCTTATATCGCTGAAATAAGAATTTCAGTCAAACCAGCATGAAAAGTTGAGTGTTTTGGTGAAATTGAGATTTTGGTCTTCTGAAGTGCTTAACTCGCCGAAATAAGTATTTTAAAACCACCAGCATCAAAAATTATGTCATTTGGTGAGGGTGAGATTTTTGACTTCTGAAGTGCTTATCTCACTCAAACAAGCAGGTTTGTCAAACGAACATAAAAACTTGTGTCATTTGATGAATTTCAGATTTTAATCTTCTGAAGTGCTTTACTCGCAGAAATAAGCATTTTAGTCCAACCAGAATCGATAATCAGGTCATTTGGTGACGGTCAAATTTTTGGCTTCTCAGGCGCTTAACTCGCTGAAATAAGCATTTTAGTTTAACCAGCATCAAAAGTTAGGTCATCTGTTGAAAGTGAGATTTTAGTCTTCTGATATGCTTATCTCACTGCAATAAGCACGTTTGTCAAAACAACATCAACAGTTCAGTCATTTGGTGATGTTGAAATTTTTTCAATTTGAAGTGCTTATCTCGCTGAAATGAGCATGTTAGTCAAACCAACATCAAAACTTGAGTCATTTGGTGAAGTTCAGATTTTGTTTATCTGAAGTGCTTATCTCACTGAAATAAACATGTCAGTCAAAACAGCATTAAAATTTAAGACATTTTGTGAAGTTGAGATTTTTTTTATTTCTGAAGTGCTTATTTCACGGAAATATACATGTTCGTCAAAACACCATCAAAAGTTGAGTCATTCGGTGAAGCTGAGATTTTGATCTTCTGAAATGCTTATGTCACTGAAATAAACATGTTAGTCAAAACAGCTTCAAAAGTTGAGTGTCATGTTGAAGTTGAGATTTTTGTCTTCGAAAGTGCATATCTCGATGAAATAAGAATTTTAATCCAACCAGCATCAAAAATTATGTGATTTAGTGAAATTGAGATTTTAGCCTTCTGAAGTGCGTATCTCACTCAAATAAGCATGTTAGTCAAACTAACATCAAAAATTGAGTCATTTTGTGAAGTTCAGATTTTGGTATTCTGAAGTGCTTAACTCGCTGAAATAAGCATTTTTTTCCAACGATATCAAAAGTTGTGTCGTTTGGTGAAGTTGAGATTTTAGCCTTCTGAAGTGCGTATCTCACTGAAATAAGCATGTTAATCAAATCAGCATCAAAAGTTGAGTCATTTGCAGAAGTTGAGATTTTAATCTTCCGATGTATTTATCTGAGTGAAATGAGCGAGTCAGTCAAAACAGCATCAAAAGTTGAGTCATTTGGTGAAGTTGAGATTTTTGACTTCTGAAGTGCTTATCTGACTCAAATAAGCATGTTAGTCAAAACAGCATCAAAAGTTGTGTCATTTGTTAAAGGTGTGATTTTGATCTTCTTCAGTGCTTAACTCGCTGAAATAAGCATGTTAGTCAAAACAGCATTAAAAATTAAGGCATTTGGTGAAGTTGAGATTTTTTACTTCTCAAGTTCTTGTCTCACTCAAATAAGCATGTTAGTCAAAACAGCATAAAAAATTAAGTCATTTGGT
>NW_025973118.1:1732-6888 GCF_021869965.1 Rhincodon typus
CAACCAGCATCAAAAATTAAGTCATTTGGTGAATTTGAGATCTATGCTTCAGAAGTGCTTATCTCTCTCAAATATGCATGTTACACAAAACAACTTCGAACGTTGAGACATTTGGTGAAGTTGAGATCTTTGTCTTTTTAAGTGCTTATTTCACTGAAATAGACATGTTAGTCAAAACAGCATCAAAAGTTGAATGTCATGTTGAAGTTGAGACTTTGATCTTCTGCTTTGCTTATCTCACAGAAATAAGCACGTTAGTCAAATCAACATCAAAAGTTGAGTCATTTGGTGAAGTTGAGATTTTTGACTTCTGAACTGCTTATCTCACTGAAATAAGCATGTTAATCGAATCAGCGTCAAAAGTTGAGTCATTTGCTGAAGGTCCTCCTCGCCCTCTGACACTCCAGGAAGAATGACCCTAGCTTATTCAGCCTCTCCTTATAGCTCAAACCCTCCAAACCGCTGGTCACAGGCGTTCAATCTGAAAAGCAACCCTCTACCACCACCCTCTCTCCTACCTTCTCGTCAATTTTTGTATCCAGATGGCTCGTTCTCCCTGTATTCCATGTGATCTAACCTTGTTAACCAGTCTACCATGCGAACTTTGGCAAACCACTTAATCAAGAGTGGGACCATAGAATCAAGGCTCTCAAACCGACTTTGACTGCAGTCCTTTGAAGACGTCTCTTCTCTTTCCCGGTAGCCCTGCAAAAACATTCCTTTCGTGAAGACATTCCAGCCCTGGAGGCAGCTGCTCTGTTGGCTGAAGGATTTGACAAAAGACTGTACACACAAAGCACTTCCACTTGTCATTTCTGAGGCCCAGAAGGTTCTTGACTCAGATGCTTGTCAATTGAGGGCTTATGTGTCATTCTGGTTATGACAGAGTATAATCTCGTTTGACATTATCAAGGAGTTGCTGGATATATGATGCAGTGAGATTCAGAAATGGATATTAAAAAGCCTGTGGCATTATTCAAAGAAAGAATGCCTTCCTCTTCGTCCAGTACAATATTTCAATAATGGTGAACGGATATTTTTCAGGCTGGGAAGCAGGCTTGTAGTGGAATTCTCCAGGGGCTGCTACTGGGACGTTTGTCATTCCTGATAGATAATTAATTATCTTGATCGTGGTGTGCAGGGGACAATTTCCAAGTTTGCAGATGCCATTAGAGTTGAGAATTGTAAATTGTGAGAAGAATAGTGTGGAACTCCAAAAGTACATTGAAAAGTTGCTGGAGTGGGCAGATAGGTGGAAGATGAAGTACAATGCGGCGAAGTGTAAGGTGATGCGCTTTGTCTTTCAAGTGACTTTCCTACCAATGTAAAATAGGAGTATGGACGTGCACAGTTGAAATGATGGTAGCAGTACAGATGGAGAGAGCAATAAATAAAGCATACAGCCTTTGTTAATAGGGGTATAGAGTATACGAGTAAGAAGTTGATGATATTGAAATTCTGCAAGGTAAGTTAAATCTCAGCTGGAGTATTGTGCACAGTTGTGGCCTACACATTATAGGAAAAAGGCAAATGCATTGATGTGCTGATTATTACTCGAATGGTTCCAGGTAGGAAAAGCTTCAGCTTTAAGAATAGATTGAAGAGTTTGGGACTGTTCTCTCTCAAAAGCAGGCTGAGAGGAGATGGAATTGAGATTTTTTGAAATCGTGAGTGGTCTAAACAGAGTAGATCGGGAGAAGATGTCCCTGCTCGTAGAAGAGCTTTATGACACAGTGTGTAGTTAGGTTATGGAGTGCACTGCTGTAAATGTGATGAATGAGGTTCAATGGAGACGGACAGAGGGCATTGGATGAAAATGGTGTGCAGGTGATAGGCGGAAAAATGATTTGCATGAGATAATAGAGACAACTCAGTATGATGGGCCAAATGTCCTCCTTCCCCTTCTGTAATTTTGCAATTTCGTGTGTCCAAACTTTACCTGAAATTTATTACAAACACCAAGGAAACAGCACTGTTATTACTTAACTATCTTTCAAAGGATTACTTTGATTTCAAAATGGTTTTGTGCACTCTCCGAGACAGATAACATCGGGTTTAAAATGATACAGACGCAGAGGGTCAACACTGAAACAGTACCTCATTGTAACAGGGTTAGAATTGAGGATGAGCCTCTTGATTGGACAGCCAGGACTGAGATTTTGCAGGTCTATCCCAGTGTAAATATTGAATGAAAGCCTCATTGTCAGAGCTTCAGAACTATGGGAGTGCGTGATTGTCAGAGGGTCAGGATTGAGGCAGTGCCTCATTATGCAGATGTCAGAATTGAAGCAGTGTCACATAATGGGAGGGTCAGTCCTGAGGTATTACAGCACTCTCAGTGGTTTAGTGCTGTGGGAATGCATCTTTATCATATGGTCAGTACTGAGCAGGTGCCTTAATATCATATGTTCAGTCCCGATAGAATGCCTCATCATCAGGACTCATTACTGAGTCAGTGCCTGTTTGTCAAAGGTACAGTACAGAGCGTGTGCATCATTGTCAGGGGGTCAATAGAGAGGCAGTACCTGATTGTAAGTGGGTCAGATCGGAGTGTGCCACATGCTTAGATGGTCAGTTCTGCAGTAGTGAAGCACTCTAAGTGGGTCAGTTCTGAGGCATTGCCTCATTGTCAGAGGGTCATTGCTGAGGCACTGTCTCATTGTAAGAGGGTAAGAATTGAAGGGGTCGCACACGTTTAGATGATCAGTACGCAGGCATTGCAGATCTATCAGAAGGTTAGTCCTGAGGGACTGCCTCGTTGTTAGCAGGTCAGTTTGGAGGAAGTGCTTCACTGTCAGAGCATTGGTACTGAGCGAGTACCTCATTGTGAGAGTCAGAATCAAGGGAGTGCTCACATTTTAGACAGTCAGTACATGTAGTCAGCACTGTCAGTGGGTGAGTACGAAGGGTCCATTCTGAAGCAGCGCCTCAATGTAATGGGATCAGACTGGATGGAGGGCCACATGATTAGCGGTTTAGCCCTGAGGAATGGAAGCACTGTCAGATCTCATTGCCGTGACATGGAGGTGACGATGTTGGACTGAAGGAGGAGAGAGGCTCCAAAAGCTTGTGTTTTCAAATAAACCTGTTGGACTATAACCCGGTGTCGTATGACTTCAGACCTCGTTGCCATAGCGTCAGAACTGTGGGAGTGCATTATAGTCACTGGGTCAGTACTGAAGGAGTGCCTCATTGAAATGGGTTCAGGATTGAGGGTGTGCCTCACGATTACAGAGTCAGTACTGAGGAACTGCAGCTCTGTCAGAGGATCAGTTCTGAGGTAGGACTGGAATGTCAGACCAGAGGCTCACTGGTCTATAGTTCCCTGGCTCTGACTCAGCCTCAGTATTGACCATCTGACAATTATGAACTCCCACTGATCTTACCCTCCAACAGTACTGGAATGCCACAGCACTGATCCTCTCATCAGAATCTTAGAATCCCCACAGTGTAAAACAGGCCATTAAGCACAAGTCCACACTGATCCTACTGAGCGCATCTGACCCATCCCCTTAACCTATCCCTGTAACCCTGCATTTACCGTCTAAGAATAAGGATCTCCCTCAGTATTCTCACATGGTGCCCTCCCTCAGAATGAACTTTTTGACAATGAAGCACTCCCGTGGGAATGAATCTCTGATAAGACATTCTCTCAGTATTGACCTCTGATCATGAGGCTCTCGCTCAGTAATGGCCTCCTGACAATTCTGATCCCATTTCAAAGAGGCACTGCCTCACTAATGACCCTCTGGCAAAGGAACAGTGTGTCAGAACTGACCATCTGACAAGGAGGCACTCCTTCAGTCTGGCCCTCTCTCACTGCTGCAGAAGTGATCTTTTGCTAATGAGGTACTGCCTGGGTTCTGACCCTGATAGAGCTGAAATGCCTCAGTACTTACCGTCAGTCTGTGGCAAACCCTCCATTCTGACACCATTACACTGAAGCATAGCCTCAGTGCTGGCCCACTAACAAAGAGACTCTGTCTCAGAACTGACCAGCCGACAATATGCCAGTGCCCTCGGTACTGACACAATAATAATGAAGCCCACCCTCTGGACTGACTGTCTAAATGTGAGGTCGCCCTCAACTCTGATGCCCTTACAATGAGGCACTGCCCCAGTTCTGACCCCTGCATAATTGGGAACTGCCTCTATCTGACAGTAATGCACTCCTGCAGTAATGACCCTTTGACGATGAAGCACTCCCTCTGTACTGATGCTCTGACAGTGCTTCAATCCCTCAGTGATGCCCCTCTGACAATGAAACAGTCCATCAGTTCTGACACTGTCACAGTGCTGCAATATCTTAGTGACCCTGTAATCGTTTCGCACTACCTCACTTTTGATGCCTTTATCGTGAGGCAATGCCTCAGCACTGATCCTCTGATACAGCTGCAATACCTGAGCACTGGCCCTCTCTGTGTAGCAAACCCTCAATTCCCACACCGTTACACTGAGAAACTGCCTCACAACACAAACTCTGACAATGAGTCATTCCCATACGACAAACCCTCTGACAAATGAACAGTGCCTCAGAACTGACACACTGACAATAAGGCAGTCCCTCAGCACTGACCCGCTGATCATAATATCACGGTCATGACCCTCTAATTGTGTGGCGTCCCTCCAATTCGGACACCTTTCGAAAGAAGCACTGCCTCCGTATTGATGCTGCGACAGTGCTTCAATAGCTCAGTGCTGACCTGCTAATCATGGAGCCATCCCACAGTTCTGATCCCGTTACATAGAGGCCCTCGCTCAATCCTGACCCTCTGACTGAACGAGACTATCTCAGTACTGGTCCTGCAAACGTGTTGCACTCCCTTATTTCTCACCCCATTATATTGAGACGTTGCACCCCACTGGACACTCTAACACTGAGACAGTCCCTCAGCAGTGACACTACTGTGAAGCACTGTCACTGACCCTCTGTCAATGAGGCTGTCAATTCTGACACCTTTACATTGAGACTCTGCGTGAGTATTGACCATTGAGGCACTTCCTCAGTAGTTACCTTCAGACAGGTTAGGGTTAAGGGCAGATGAGGGTCAGGGTGGGGCTAGGGTTAGGTTTAGGGCTGAGGCTAGGTTTAGAGTTGAGGTCAGTGTTGAGGCTGTAGTTGGGGGCTGGGACCAGGACCGGGACAAGCTCAGTCG